>NC_071388.1:85641584-85944991 GCF_022682495.2 Desmodus rotundus | reverse complement strand
ACCTCCCTCCCCTTAGTCCAAAATGGCATGTGAGCCTCAACTGGCCAATTTGTTCTTGGATGCCATATTCTTCTGGAGCCCCCATTATGAACATACATAATAAACTTGGTTATTTTCTCCTGTGAATCTGTCTCATGTCAATTTTACTATTAGACCAGGCAGAAGAACTTAGGTAGGTAGAAGAAAAATTATTTTTCCTCCCCTACATATTGATTACAAATATAGTCAAATGGGTTCTTAATTTTGAGTAGTAAATGTGGAGTCAGGAATAAGAAGGATCACTGGAAAACATACTGAACCAACAGATTAAACTGAGCTGTGGATTCAAATGAATGGTATAGATTACTCATTAAACTTGTTATTTATGCACATAATAAAACTTTTGGCATTCAGTTTGGATACATCCCTCTCCCTGTGTGGAATAAATGATTCACTGGATTTTCCTCTTATACTTCACAAGCGTAAATCTGGAGCTGCAGTAAAAAAGGAAAAACTACACTCACAGAGTCATGGACTTCATATGAAAAAGAACTAAGAGCTTGAGCTGAGTTCGAACTTACCATGAATCAACAGTGTGATGTGACTGTCAAAAAAGCTATCGTAATCTTTGCCACCAATAACAGAAGTATAGTGTCCAGAACAAGGGAATTACAGCTTTACTGTATTCTCTTCATCCTGTGCTGGGCACCACACATCTAAAATGATGGGATGAGTCGCCAGGATTCTATTTGTCAGCATTCTATTTAAGAGTGATACTGGCAAAGAAGAGCAATTCCATGACAGACAGAGACCAGAATGGGAAAGAACCTAGAAAGCAAGCCCTGAAGACTGAAGAAAGTAGGACTCTTTAGCCTGGAAAAGCTAAGTCTTGGGAGAGAGATGGTAAATGTATGATGAGCTGCAAGTGACAAAGTTCAGACCTAAGAGGACACATACCAAAGCAGATTTGGTGCTGATCCAAGTAGTACCCGAAACAGAATGGTACCCAGCACAGAACAGCACTGAGGATGTTCAGGAAATGCAAACTATTGTCAACTCTGACTACACATTAGAAACACTTGGGAATAGTTTTAAGTGTATCAATGCCCAGCCCTCTCCTCCACCCAACCAATTAAATTAGAATCTCTGGGGCAGAGCCAGGGCAAAGATAGGGGGATAAATGGTAACGGAAAAAACACAATTAAAAAATAATGAAAAAATAAATAAATAAAAGATACTTGCTAGTTAAAAAAAAAGAAAAGAAAAACGGAAGTTCTCCAGGGGTTTCTAATGTGCACTTGAGAAGGACCAAGTTAATACAGTCAGGATGGCCCCTACCTGTGTTGGGTCGAGGGGATTCCTTCTCAGAAGCCTGCAGGAGGTTTACTTCCCAGATCTTTTGTTCTAGAACCTTTTATCTTTTTAACATGTTAATGTTATCTGGTATAATCATGAAGATTAACTCTCCTTGCACACAAGAGAAAAGAAATGAAGTTTACATGGGAAAAAATCTGGTTAACTTATAAGCACTAGCTTATTCTGTTCCTAAGCACTTTCAACCATTTAAGGACTACTTACTATCTTTGTGGGAATGGGCACATTTATATATTGATAAACAATTCTGAAGTTTTGTAAAATAAGTTTAAAACATGCTAACATTCAAGAATTCTCAAATTTCTTCATGATAAAATAATTCTTAAAATCAAGCAGAAACTACTTTGTAGTTTGAATGGTCTCTGCCAACTATCCAATATACAAGACAAAATTATCGTATTTACCTACTTTAAATATTCTCTGAAACTTCTTATAACAACAAGCCTGAGTATTTCATACTCAATATACAGTTCTGCACATCTCCTTTGGTGGTAGTTACATGCTTATTCTTAATACTATTCTTTTGATAACTAAATAGAAACATTTATACATATTCCCTAATTTCTGTTGAAAAGATACGTCCATATGTGTTCAAAAGCCTTCTGGCCATAATATAGTTCAGTCATGCACTCTAGTGGGTGGGGTTATGATTCTAAATTTTGGTGGCCCCTTCAGATTTCTCCACTTAGCCATAACACACCCTCTAAACTTTAAAACTTTCACTTTAGGTTACGGTAAAATCATCAACCATTTCCTTTTACTTTTGCCATCTGTCATGGAAAAGCTCCTAATGAATCTGAAACTTCTGCTAGGCTACTGGAAGTCTCTCTCATTAATCTTTGTCGTGCGGTTCATCAATAATGAGAGAGGTATTAAAGATCATCATCTTGTTTACAGACAACCACCGCCAAGAGAGCCTGGAATAACACCGTGGTTTTGACTAGAAATAATTCAGCCTGAACGAACATTTCAAGAGTCCTGATGTGGGGACTAACTAAGCACACGTTTCACATTTTACCAATAGCTGGTTAACTGTTCCACGCTTCAAGTAAAGACTGCCCTTGCCTTACCAAACACTAGGAAGAATTCCGACCTTACAGCCATCTAAGCAGCTGCTGGGCGGACCGTTTGCTCCACAGCCAACAGTCACCTTTCCATTTTCAAGCACATACCTCTCACAGAAATGTTTTCAGTGCGGCAGTCTACAAAGCTGGTTGTAACACCGGCAAGATGTGACAACAAAATTCATGATGATTTTGCTTTTTCATCAGCCTGCCCCTTTCTTTCTTTCTTTTTTTTTTTAAATTCCTCCCTCCCCCTCCATCCCCCAAAGAAAACCAAACCAACAATACTTCCACAAAACCTGACTCAGACTTATGAATATAATGCTTTCAGTGAAAGCAGACCAGCTTTATAGGAGAACAGCTCAAGAGAAGCAGGAAGCTGATCTGAGCAGCAGAGAGAGCAGAGATGGGGCGGAGCAGAAAGGAACTGAGCTGGGGGGGCGGGAGTGGGGGGGGGGGAACGAAGCACAGACAGTCCTGGCTGCTTCTAGTTATTACTGACAATTTCATCTTATAGCAGATTTATGAACGGGGTGAGCATCCATCCTGCCATACCTTTTCTTTCTTTTACGAATCTCTGTCAATCTGGTAAACTATTACACAGGGGAAAGTGAGGCCTTACAGCCTCGCCAGAGCCCAGTTGCAGGGAAATGATGTAAGCTTCCCACCTCCCACCAGCCCCCGCTCTGCCAATCCACCTCCACTCTGACCTGTTAACATTCCCCCTCCCCCAGTGCCACTGCCTGGGGCCACAGGGCCCCAGGCTCGCCTCCCCGTGTCCCACTGTGCCACAGAAAGTATTTGCCAGGGGGTAAGAAGTGTTTTTGTTTTGAGAAAAGTCTTCAATGAAAAAGCAAATGCCTCTCTGTTTGAAAAATAATGCTGAGTCAACAAAAGCTCAGTCAACCCCCAGAAGAAATAATATTAAGTAGGACTGAGGGGAGGAATGCAATTTAGTAAAAGGCAGCAGAAGGTGTAATGCAGCAACGGGTGTGATAATGGGAGTTAGGAGACCGGGTACTACTATTCCAATACCAACTCTGTGACCCTGGACAACTGGTTTAGTATCTCTGGTTTCATTTTCTGTAAAAGGAAAGAGTTAATATAAATTATATCTCAGATCTCTTGCACTGTTTTTAGTTTTTATGAACTGATACCAAAAGAAATAAGCCAGAGCAAAAAAGTAATCTGAGTGTGGCCAATTGTTTCTCATTTACTCAAAATGGCAAGCAATTTCTTATATTGAGCTATTTAAGATATGCTTTGCCAAAGTATGAAAAATGCGAGTAGGATTACCAAAAAATGTACAAGAAAAAGTTACATAGGTAGTCAAAGTGTGAATCCTGACTCAAGAATTTAGAGACAACTAGGATCATGAAGACCCATGCTCAGGAAAGGACGATGTATAAGCAGATGCTTGGAAGCAATCAAGACGTATGACATTACCCTAGACAACTATTTACCCTGGTCAGCTGTGTTCTAGGTTTAAAGGACAACACACGTGTGCGCACCCACATGAGGGATTAAAAAATCTTTTTAAATAAGAGCTGGTAATATACTGGTTACTAGCACAACAGTCTTCAAACGAGGGAAGTCAAAATCTCAGAAGTATGCGCAACTTTCCAAAGGGTATGAAGAGTAAACAGGTAAACAGAAGTTAAATCAATTTACATATCAACTTTTCTAAACACCTTTCCCTGAAACCAATCTACCCGAGAATGCTCCTACACAGCAGGTTTCCCTCTCCCATTTTACCTTTTCCAATTCCCCTTCTCCCACTTTACAAAATCAAGGCACAGCTCACCCATCACAAATCTCACTCGCAGGCACTGCTTGGGGTCGAGAAGAAACTCTGGGCAGGACACAGGAGAAACGCTGATGGTGAAAAGCGTATCACCCTAATCGCTCTTTGGCAACTTGGGTGTCTTTGCTAATTCTTCACTTGTAATAAAAGTAGAGAAGAAACCTGAAGTGTTTGTCAGCTGATAAATCAAATGCATTTTAAGTGATAGATCATTGTGATTTTGAATTTAATCCATAACTTCAAATATTTGAGTGACACTGCTTTATTAACACCCTCATCCTCTTCAACTTACTTATGTAAACAAAATTCAACAGTGCATATATTTAAAAGATTTAAAAATATGATAAACTCTTTGTAATGAATAATATTCATACAATGATATATGAAATAATTAGAAAAGCACCAATAATATATTAAAAGATAAATTTCCAATAGAATTGTATTTTCTCTATTATTAATTATAAAAGTATAATTCACATATTGTGATCAACTGTATACTAATAACTTCTTAAAAATCGAGAGAGTTCTGTCACTATAAATTAAATTTTATCACCAAAGTATGATAGGGTGATCAAAAATAGATTTTAAACATAATAATACATAAAGACAAAATTTAGTAGGAAAAGTGTAATAACAAAGACTTCAAAGAGAAAAATTAACAATAAAATTTCTGCCTGTTAAAGAGTAGTTTGTAAATGGATAGTGGCAGGTATCATATATATGCTATGGTATTTGACTCAAACATTTAAGAATGGTATGACAAGTTTATTAAGAAATGTCAGTGTTTACAATCAATTATACCACACAAGTGATTTACACTTATGACAAAATTTTAAATATCAACAAGGGAATCCATAGTTTTCAAAATTCTTTTACTGGAGCACAAATGTTTAAAGATCACTACACTGGTTCATCCTTCTTCTATTCCAAAGCACCTGTCAATCTAGAACCTCAGGAAATAAGCCACTTAGAGCAACTAAGTTTTCCAGTTATCTCTGTTTTATATTCTTTGAGTACCATAATCGTTCTTTCTCCTAATTTTATTAATTTTTTTATCCTCACCTGAGGACATTTTTTCATTGTTTTCAGAGAGAGAGGAAGGGAGAGAGAGAAACATCCAAATGAGAAAAAGCATTGACTGGTTGCCTCCCTTACAGGCCAGAACCAGGGGAACTCTCCCAGACAGGGGAACCAACCTGCAGCCTTGCAGTTATGGGAAAACGCTCCAATCAACTGAGCCACACCAGCCAGGGCGTCTCCTAATTTTAAACTTATAAATGAAAATCTTCTTAAAATGGGGAATTCTTTCCCACCTTCTTATACCACACCAACATAATTTTATCTTTTATTAGTGTTTCCAGACATTTACTACTAACATCAGTCCTACTGAGCATTCACATAATGCCCCTAAGACCTTTGATGTTACTCCTGTTTAGCTGTATGCAGTTTTTGCCAGCAAGTGAGGGACGTGGGTTCAATTCCTGACGCACCAATTAAAGTTGTCAGCCCCTGAGCAGGTAATGAAACTCCCTGTTTTCTTCCTCAGAAAAAGAAGTTAATCTCACCTTCTTAAACTATCTCACAAAATTGACATGAATTCACAAAAGTGAATATGCTTTTCTTAAAGATTCCATACCAAGAAAACTTATGCTTTGGGTTTTCTTTCCCCTTTGGGTCAGGCTCCTCCGATCATTTCTTACCCCTGACTGCCTGTATGAAACTCTCCTCTCCATTCTAACTGCCACAGGTGTGGGAATCAGTCAGAAAGCTAACTAGATCTGTTTGTTTAATTCTCATAAAAATGATATAAGGAATGGGTGTCTTCTATTTATCTCCAGAGGTCATGTGGATTCTGCATCACTCATTGTGCTAGATGGATGGCTGAGTAATACATAGAAGGATATAACTCTATATTATGTTCTGTCCAAAAACTTCAATCTGCTATAACAAAAAATCCACAGAAAGGGGAGGCCTAACATATTTTTCAGATGTGATTCTCTTTAGTATTGAATCCATGCCTGATCCAACCAATACCAGCTACATGTTACTTTTATTATCTGCTCACTGAATGTTTTTATGTATGGTGTTTGGTAGCCCAAAGATTCGGCTGCCAACCCAATCTAGTTGCATCAAGTGTCCTAGAACCTTAGATTCATTCCCAAAAGCACAACATAAACCTCTCACTTTCTGAAGTAGCAAACAAAATTCAAATAACCTCAAAGGGGAGATAAGGTTTTAAAAGTTAACTGATATTACCTGTTCTATTTAAAATGTCCACACGGTAAGCCAGGCACTTTATTCTCTTCCAGTATTATAGTCTCACTTGACACTTTGAGCAACTCCACTATGATTTCCAGGTTACTGATTATAAATCACAGCCTCAAAAGTATTTAAATCAGTGATTTTCAAACTTTTTCATCTTATGACATATGTAAACTAATTATTAAAAATTCTGCAGCACACCAAAATATTTTCTGATGATCTGACAAAAAAAATAGATATAATTTTGACTCATTCACACCAAATGGCTATTGTTGTGTTGGCTATTGTCATTTTTTTATTTGACAATCTAAGGGAAAAGAGGTCAGTGCCCCTGACCAAACAGTCCAGTATTATGTGTTTTAAAAGTTCTTGTGGCACACCAGTGTACCTTGGTGGCACACCAGTTGAAAAATGACTGATTTAAGCGACTTGCTCAAGATCAAAAGAAAGGCAAAGAAAGCCAGAACTAGAACTGAATCCTGACGGATGGTCCAGGACAGTTCCCTAGGGCATGCGCTGCTTGGCCCGCAGATGCAGCTGGCGTAACTGCAGTGAGCTGTGGCCGCACTCCTGTTGTGCAGTGATTCCCAGGGGCATCATATTTTAGTCCAAAGAGCAGACATTCTGGAATCACACAGATCCGAGTTTGAATCCAGACCATGTGACCATGGACAAGTTATTTAACTTTTCTAAGCCTCAATTTCCTCATCTCCAAAAGGCAGTAAACAGCACCTACAAGGTTGTTGTGAGGACTTAAGAGATAATATCCTTAGCACTGTGCCAGTTACAAACTTCAGTCTACTAAGTACCATTTTTGAGCTCTTATTATGTGGTATGTCTTAATTCATCTAATTCTCCCAATAATCCCATGGCATAATAGATACTATTCTGATAATACCTGTTTTATGGAAGAGGAAAAATTTTGTCCAAGAGAGGTAACACCATCTGCCTAGGTCACAGAGCTAAGAAGTGAAAGAGCTGGCACTGAACCTAAGCAGCTTGACTCCAGGGCTCACACTCTGAACTGCCGTATACCAACTCTCTGGGAATGAGTATAGGGATAGCAATAATCCTCAAAATCACCAACATCGTCATCTCCATCACCATCATCAACCTTCTCCACAGTTAGCCCAGAGGGCCTAGGGCAAGGGTGTCAAACTCATTTTCACCGGGGGCCACATCAGCCTCGAGGTTGCCTTCCAAGGGCCTAATGCAACTTTAGGACTGTATAAATGTAACTACTCCGTAACAGTTAAGCGAGAGCTCTGCGCTGCCGCCAGGTAGAAACAAGGTGCCCGGCCAGATAAAACACGGTGGAGGGCAGGACTCGGCCCACGGGCCTTGTGTTTGCTACCTGTGGCCTAGGGTGTGTGACGCTCCCCAGTGATGGGACATAAAGAGCTCGGAATTTCACTGAGTGAGGCTGACAGGTGTAAGGGCTTCAGGGAAGTCAAGAAGGAAGCTGTTCCCTGGAAGAGAATAATGTGCAGCAGAATAAAGAAACTAACTGGTGGTCTGAAATTGGGAACATGAAAAAATATCAACTACTAGATAGAGGGGGGCGGGGGGGAAGAAACCTTAGCCTAAGAAAAACAACCTTATGTTTAAAATACTTTATCAGATGCCTAAAGGAATACTAAAAATAAAATTGGCCAAAACCTGGCCTGTGATATGATTTGGGGTCCACTCTCTGTCTAGATAACAATTATCTGTCCCTGGGGGGAAAATGTGATCATTTTAATCAACTTTCATTGATAACCTGATATAGGCAGGATAAAAAAAGCATTTGACTCTCAGAGCACAGTAAAATGTCCTTCTTAACTACTGAACTGCAAATTCAATTCCTTTGGCAAATCTTAAATCACAGGCTCATGCAATGTTATTTCTGAGTTCCTTGGAATAACTATGTTTTGGGCTTTTAATCCACATTATTTTCTTCTGTGGCTTTTGTCTAAATCTAAAGTCTGTTTTCTTCACTTAAAGAGATTGGCGGAAACCACAGTTTGCCCATTTCCTTCAGGCAGAGTTAGGCTGCATCCTATGCTCAGCACATGCCACTGTTAGAGCACTGAGGACTCTCATTTGCGACTACAAATCTGGCTTTTCCATTACCCCTTAAGATCCTGCAAAAGAGAGAGAATTCATGTTTTGTTCATCTTCACAGCCCTAGCACCTAGCACACTGTGTTGCAGTCAAATGTTGAAAAAAATTAGTAGAAAGTTTTCAAGCCTGTTTTCTGACTGAGGTTTTTTCTGCAGTGGCCTTACTCTAGAAACTTTTCTCTTTAGAGAGTGATAATCTTCAGTCGCCAAAAGTGATTAGGATTTAGTAGATTAGTGATTGCTCCTCTGGCAGCTCGTTGGGAAAATAAAAGGAAAACACCCTTGGGATGATGTTTCTGTACCCTCTTTGTTGAACATATGCCCAGCACTCAGTTTCCAGACAAAAGATCTGACTTAGGGTCATGACCACTTAAAATTTATTGACTAGCTCAAGGGGCTTTGTTTATCCCATAATACCCAGGGAAGTGCCCAGCACAAGGTCAGTATCAGATAAACACTTTTATACTAGTTGATTAATTGACTGCTGCTATTAGCACCACCACAGGACAAATGCAGACCATCCTTGAACTACCAACAAGGGTGATAAAAGATTTAGCAAAACACCAGTTAGCCTCTAAAATCAGATAATTTGCTTTTTAGAAATGTAAAGTTATGATTAAATGTAATCAAAGACAATTAAAAATCCCCAAAATATCATACTTCTTTGTTTTTCCGTATGAAGCTCTTTGGAAAAAAGCAGTACCAAAAGAACTTTTTACCTTACTCAAAGAAACAAACAACACTTGCATAAATTCAATGGCATAATTTAACAGAAATTGGTGGCCCTTAACGTATGTGTATGAGGATGGGAGACTGAGCATCAATGATCATCCAATATTACTGAAATTTGCCAAATCTGATTACTGTTTTGATAAATCTAAACATACCTATTTTTGAAGAAGTTGTCTGGGGGCTCCCCAAATTGCACATACCCCTTTTGTTAATAAAAACTGAGCTCTATGTGTTCTGGTAAACACAGGAAAATAAACAAACTTTAAAGCTGCAGGTTGTGTGCAAAGACCTATTTTTAAATGTTTCAACTTTCCCTAATATGTCCTTGCATTATTAAACTCTAGGAGACATTAAGAGCAATCTTTAATGCTAAGGCACTATTATACTAAAGATCAGTTTAAGATATTTTTTGTAAGTACAGCGTGCTAACCGATTGCGCCACTGGACCTCCTGTTTAAGATATTTTTAAAAATCAGCAATCTCACAAAGACCACATGGTGATCTTAACATGTTTTTAAACCAAAACACTAAGAAGAGGGGAAAAACAACAACAACCAGTAAATAGATTACATTCTGCAGGCTGATAGGCTTAACAGTTTTTTCCCAAATATCAAAGTCATACTAAAGTGGGGGATTATTAACTTCTATTAGTGTCTTTATTATAAATCCAGGGTCATAGCTATCTACGAGTTATATGTACCAATGCCAAAAAAATTCAAAGTAATATTTTTTGTACCATAATGGTTATAAAGACTAAAAAGCATAAACTTACTAGCAAGTTACAGAGTCTCTTTACCACATAAAGATTTTCCTTTTAAACAGAATCTTACTATGACATTTCAATCACCTATTGTCAAGCACTCTGCCTCAAGGAAACATCTGTAGTACTAGTAAGACCCAACAGACCTTCCTGCCAAGATGGAGGCGTAGGTAGATACACTGTGCCTCCTCGCACAACCAAAAGGACAACAACAAATTTAAAAACAAAAATAACCAGAACTGCCAGAAAACCGATCTGTATGGATGTCAAACAACCAAGGAGTTAAAGAAGAAACATTCATTCAGACTGGTAGGAGGGGTGGAGACGGGTAGCCAGGGAGGAGAGGACGCACAGCAAGGCAGCAGCTGGAGGGCCAGAGGGGTGAGGCAGCGGCTGGCCGACCTCACAGTCCCACATTTGCGTGCTGATAAAGGGGCAGGAACTGGGAAGCGAGACAGACCACGCAACCCAGGGATCCAGCATAGGGAAATAAAGCCTCAAAACCTCTGGTGGTAAAACCTGTGGGGGTTTCCAGCAGTGGGAGAAACTCCCAGCCTCACAGAAGAGTTGGTTGGAGAGACCCACAGAGTCCTAGAACATACACAAAACCACCCACCTGGGAATCAGCACCAGAAGGGCCCACTTTGCTTGTGAACAGTAGGGGAAGTGACTGAAAGCCCAGGAGAGTTGGGCAAGTGCCATTGTTCCCTCTCTGACCCCTCCCCCACATACAGTGCCACAACGCAGCCAAGTGGGTTGCCCTGCCCTGGCGAGTACCTAAGGCTCCGCCCCTTACATGTAACAGCTGCACCAAAACAAACAAAAAACATGGCCCTAATGAAAGACAGATAAAAGCTCCAAAACTAGAATGAAGCAGTGAAGAGATAGCCAACCTATCAGATGCTGAGTTCAAAACACTGGTAATCAGGATGCTCAAAGAAATGGTTGAATATGGTCACAAAATAGAGGAAAAAGTGAAGGCTATGCAAAATAAAATAAAGAGAAATGTACAGGGAACCAACAGTGAAGGGAAGGAACCAGGACTCACATCAATAATTTGGAGCAGAAGGAAGAAATAAAAACTCAACCAGAACAGAATGAAGAAACAAGAATTCAAAAATTGAGGAGAAGCTGAAGAACCTTTGGGACAACTTTAAACATTCCAACATCCGAATCACAGGGGCGCCAGAAGGAGAAGAGGAAGAGCAAGAAACTGAAAACTTATTTGAAAACATAATGAAGTAGAACTTCTCCAATCTGGAAAGGAAACAGACTTCCAAGAAGTCCAGGAAGCTCAGAGAGTCCCAAAGAAGTTGGACCCAAGGAGGAAAACACCAAGACACATTATAATCACATTACTCAAGATTAAAGATAAGGAGAGAATCTTGAAAGCAGTAAAAGAAAAGGAGACAGTTACCTACAAAGGAGTTCCCATGAGACTATCATCTGATTTCTCAAAAGAAACATTACAGGCAAGAAGGGGCTAGAAAGAAGTATTTCAAGTCATGAAAGGCAAGGACCTACATCCAAGATTATTCTATCTAGCAAAGCTATCATTTAGATTGGAAGGGCAGGTAAAGTGCTTCCCAGATAAGGTCAAGTTAAAGGAGTTCTTCATCAGCAAGCCCTTATTATATGAAATGTTAAAGGGACTTATCTGAGAAAAAGAAGATGATCAAAACTATGAATAGTAAAAATGACAAATTCACAGTTATCAACAATTGAACCTAAAAAACAAACAAACAAACTAAGCAAGCAACTAGAACAGGAACAGAATCACAGAAATGGAGATCACAAGGAAGGTTATCAGCAGGGAGGGGAAGAGGGGAGAATGGAGGGAAAAGGTACAGGGAATAAGAAGCATAAATGGTAGGTACAAAATAGACAGGGGGAGGTTAAGAACAGTATAGGAAATGAAGCAGCCAAAGAACTTATATGTATGACCCATGGACAAGTAAAGGGGGGGTGCAGAGAAATGATGGTGGGAGGGGAGTGCAGGGGAATAAAGGGGGTAAAATGGCACAACTGTAATAGCATTATCGATAAAATATATTTATAAAAAGAAAAGACCCAATAGAATGTGATTAGATATGTGATTGGGATCCTCCTTTTAACTGTGTATGATTACTACCACAAGCGTTGATTTTTATAATTCCTTACAAAATAAGCCATATTTGATAGAAATAAATTCCTTCTCTCAAATCAGATTACATATGTCATTTATTAGCATGTTCTTTTTGGTCTGTATGATTATGGCATTTGGCTAGTATTGATTACTGGGTGGTGTTTGTTTATTGCTGTTGTGGTTGTTATAGAGGTTACGCGTGGGGGATAAGTAAGGTGGAGGCTAGTGTTAGGGTAATTAGGAAAGATAGGAAATATAGCTTGACAAGTCCCTTTTGATTGGAGGTTAGGGCGGCGAGATTTGTTTGGAGGAGGGAGGCTGTTTTGGGAAGGATAATTTCTGTTCAGGTAGAGTCTAAGAGGGTGGATGCTGATTTCTGGCCCATTGAAAGGCTTGCTGCGGGGGGTAGTTAAAAGTTTAAAAATATATTTGTTCGTCAATGAAATATAAAATTTGAAGGAAGGAATTCTACATACTTCTGAAATGCCTCCTTTCCCTCCTATCCTCTTTGAGCAGCTGACTGATTTCTGCATCTTAAATCAAGTGTTTTTAAGCCTCTTTTATTAGACTTGCACTGCTCCCCTGAATTCTCTAACCATGGTTTTAATCCATTTCACTCTTTCATTATTTTGATAACTTTCTTCACTGTCCTATGAAAAATCAAGAACACTAAGGGGCTCATTGGAAAATTATCTAAATTTTTTTTTTCTTTAGATAGGTGTTAATAGTTTCTTTGTTTGTTTTTCCCTAAAGGCTTCTTTTAGGATTTAGAAGCACCAAAGAGAAGGGATATATAGCTTGAATGATACTTAATCTATGATATTTTTCTTAAGACTATGAGGAAAACAATCTATCTGGAATGGCATTAACCTTTAGGAAACTGGCCAATTCCCAAGAGTGGATATTGCCTGGAAGCTAGAGGTACCATGGTTGTGTTAAGGAAGCAAGGTCATGAAAGGTCAGTGACTAGTTTCCGGCATAACTGGAGCAGGCAAAGCTGTGACTTCTGTTGGGACCACACTCAACCTGTGCTGTTACTGATAAGTGGAACCCCTGACCTAGCACTCCAAAGCTTAATTTCCACTATCTGTCCCAAACCCAAATGAGGGTCATAAGCGCATTGGTGCAGCTTTGGATGATGGAGTGATTAATAAATAAACTCTCAAATGTGAGACAGAGAGGCAAGCAGCCCAACGTGGTCATTGAAAGAGAGGAATTCATCTGTGTAGGTAGGATGTGCCGTGGATAAAGCTTAAACTTTAAAGTGATTTAAAGAAATAAGAAAGAGACTGGGTAAAATAAGAGAGGTAAAGATTTAGAAAATTGAAGTAAAAATATATGCATATACCAATAATTTTCTGTTTAACCATATTATAAAGCATATAACTAATTATTTGATTTATAAAATCATCTTAAAAATGGTCCGATGGAATGCTTATTTATAACAATATTTTCAGGTGTTCACAAAGATTCACTTTAAGGAAATACTTCACATTTGAAACTGCAATACTCTGTTGTATATGAAGCCATATATTCCTGGGAAAAAAGAAAGGATTAGCGTCTGTATAAAGGACAAAGGGACCATATTAGACCCCAAAATGATGGAAAGTACTAAAACAAAGACATAAAGAAACTAATCAAAATTCATGGTGCGTGATATAAAATCTCTAGTCAACTGTGAAAAATCACACTTTTAAAACAATTTTGTTTTGTTAGATCTTGTCCTTTTTCTAAATATGTCTGTGTGTCTTTCCTGTGATTAAGAAAGCCAAAATTCTCAAAACATGTATTTAGAAATTCTGAGATATTTCTGTACTTGAATAATAGTCAGGTTTAACTGCCCTCTCTTGAGATCTTCCTAGAGAAAATGAAGAGTATAATTCCACCTCTGAAACTTTGAAAAAATATTGCTATGTGGCACTGCTTAAAACCAAGTCAACAGTTAGGTTTTCCTGCTTCCTCCAGTGGAATTTCTTGAAAGAGTGCCAAGAATCACTTGATCACTTAAACCAGTGCTGATGAGTTGGAAGCAGCTGCAGAATATGAATCAGTGGTCATTTCTGTTATATGTTTGTTTTTAAATAATTATCTGAAGGACCAAGTAACTTGATCAAGAAGGTACTCTGGAAGCAAGCGAAAGACCACTGGATTAAGAGGCCGCCAGGAGACCTGGAGAAGAGTTCTAAATTAGGATTAAACTGTTTTGACTTCACCCATTCTCTGATTACTGTCTTCTATCTAATGGCTTTGTTTTTTAGTTCTTTTATAAGTGTTTGGAGAGTAAGGAACCAAGTACATTTCTTTATCTATGTCTGTAAGAACACAACAAAAATAATGATCAAATAGGAGATGTTCAAAGATATTGACTCACTGAGTATACTTAATGAGCTAATAAAATAAAATGGTTCCTTGTTTTCCCCCACTACAATCAAGTTTGCATTACAAATTGGTGAAATAGCATAAAATGATGTCCAAAGGTTCTGACTGGGTATGTCAATAGGCCAAATGGAAGTCTCATGGGCTATCTCTGAAAACACAGATGTTCTTAGTTAACATCACTTATGTTACTCCTTAACTAATTTGGGAGACTTAATTTCTCACCTTCATGAATGCTCATAAGCACACAATATATGTGATTTTTAAGTTAAAGTAAATATTATCTATAATCACACCACTATGGACATTTTTTGACTATCAGTCTTTTTTCTTTGTAACCCCAAAGCCTGGCACGTCAACAGGTGCTTGGCGCTACATGTTCAACTTTTACCCCATTCTTTTTTACTCATGTATCTTAGTTTTAAGAAAAACAGCACAAGCATTTCCCTCCCGTTATTAAAAATATTAGTGAACATAATCTTAATGGATGAATTAAAAAAATTTTTTTACTGAAATTGTGAAATTCAGGCACAGAGAAGTTAAGCATCTCGAACACAGTTACCCAGTTTATCGGTAGCAAACTCACATTTGAATTTGAACCTAAATTGTATAATTCCATGCTAGTAACCAAATTGCTTCTCTTAATGCAATGTTATGCCACATGCCTCTGCTCCTTCCATCTATATCTCATTCAACCACCTTAGCTCCTGGCCACTCTCCACACAAAGTGGCTACTCATCCAGGCTGGCTTTCTTACAACTGATCCTCCTACTCTCGACCCTTCCATCCCCCACCCACATGCTCCAGGCCCCTTCTCTTACTTTGTGACATGGTTTTCATATAGCTTCCTGTCAGTCACTTCCTCCTTTCTTTACCTCCCCAAACCCTGACCATCTTGTAATAGCTGGGTCATGTCCCCTCTCCTCCATAAAATCTCACTCAACTATCAGAACCTTCATTCATTCATTCAAATCATCCAATAATCAGTTAATTAATATCTACTGTGTACGAAGTACTGCTGTGAGCACTGGAATAGAAAGAACAAAACAGACAAGACTAATGTCACAGAAAGATAAACAAGTAAAAAATGCAAAAATAATTTGTCAGTAACATGAATTATGAAAACAAGGTGATTTCTGTACTATTTCTGGTAGGCTGACAATTTGGTGTAAAACTGAATTACTGAAGGCAAGGATTCCATCTATGTCTAGAGCCTACCACATTACAGGTACTTTGGTGATCAATAAATTAATGCATGTATAAAAGAAGAAGATGGATGAAAAGAAGGATGCAAGAATGAATGAATGAATAAAGAAACCACTGTGACTAAACCATTGCATCTCCACATTTTGCTTCTCCCAACTAGGTTATTCCCCCAACTAAATTGAGGCTCAAGAGCCTAGAGCCTACAAATCAATGTTGGTCTGGCCTGCTCAGCAAAGGTGAAAATGAATCCATGTGATTTTAGGTAGGGCAGGTACCTCCAGTTAAGAAATGACCCTCCACTATTTCCTATTCTCTTACCCAATGCCAAGTTCCCATATTCATGTGCCCTGCCTGGCTCCTGAATCTGCCCCTTGTCCTTCAGGGCAAGATCCCAAAATTTAATAACTAACAGTAGACAGCAAATAGAAAAACTTTATATTCTTAACTAATACTTCAGGAATTATGAGAATAGCAATTTGTATTTCATATTGTTTATAATTACAGTATCCAAATCATTCCTATATTTGACTAAATTCTCAAAAGCTTACCAAAAGTAATTTAATTTTTCTTTAAAAATATTAAACATTTTCAAATATTCAGAAGCAATGGTGGAATATATTTTTAAATAAAGCAAGATAAAATGTCAAAACCCTCAACAGTATGTAATCATTTGCTCATATCCTTGGCCACGGTAATCACAGACCATAATAATCAAGGATACTGTTTCTCAAACTTATCCTTGACAACAAAAATAAATCCACAAACAACTCTGTGGACTCCAGTCTAAGGGACATGATCTTAAACATTTGCTTTAGGTACACACTGAATTGTCAACAGTATCAGAAGCACACATATAAACTTTAAGACAAACATCTAATAGTGATGCTCAGTCATAAGTTAATTAATTGGGCCACCCTGAAAATAGTTTACTTCTTTTATTTGTCAGCTAAAGGAAACATGAAAAATTATGCCCTGGCTGGTGTGGCTCAGTGGATTGAGTGCTGGCCTGTGAAAGGGTTGCCAGTTCGATTCCCAGTCAGGGCACATGTCTGGGTTTTGGGCCAGGTCCCTGGTGGCGGGGCACGTGGGAGGCAAACACACAGTGATGTTTCACTCCCTCTCTTTCTCTGTCCCTTCCCCTCTGTCTAAAAATAAATAAATAAAATCTTTTAAAAAATTGTTATGTTCTCATTAAGAACTAGCTAACCCCTGAGGAGATGTCCATTACTTGAACTTGACTCAAGTGTAAGAAAACCAGATCTTAAAAAGCAGAAGTAGGGAATCTCTCAAGAAATTAATTTGTGTGTATTTGTGGTACGGGCATATATATGTGTACAACAAACTAAATATTTTAATCAATGTTCATTCCTGATTAACAGTCAAGTGTTAGTGATCGTTAAAAATTTTTAATCTTAAATTTCTCTGCGTATTAGTCACAATTCTCTAATGGACAAATAATTAATAATATATAAACAAACATTTTCAAATAGCAGTTGAGTACTATTTAAAAATAACCACTTGGAGGAATTATTGTGGTCAAATAATTATCCTTTTATTAACTTCTCATTTTGTATTTGGTTTCTTAAAATGAGAACATTTGTTTAACATTAAAGTTATATAAAAGAGTATCAGAAAATATATCTTTTTCTGATATATCTGACACTTCACCATTTATTGTTCTTTCACAAAAAATGCCCAAAATTATAAAGTGTGACCCTACCAATAAAATTGCTGATTGAAATATGAAGATTCAGGAACCTCTTAGCTTAGGGATTCCTGATCTTCTTTGTAACGTAAATATAATATAACCTAACATCTTGTTTTCTTGCACCCTTATACTGTGTTTTATTAACATAATTAAAATAAATTCGCTTTCTAGTTACCCGGAGAATCATATACATATAAAACAGAAGTTTCCTGTTCTGGAAATATTTCTTTTATTATTTCAAGTGGCTCATGCCAATTTAGGATCACTAAAAATTACATATTTTGATAAAACATTTTCCAAAGAAAATAAAGAATCATACAAAAAGAAACAGGATTGTACTTTTGCTGTACTGAGTTAGCTAAAAAGCCCCATAATTGGAAAAGAAAGGCTTCTTATAAACATAACTATAACAAATGTAATAATTTAAAGACTTTTTATTTGTACTAGTTTTCATATATGTAGTACTGACCTTTTGAGAAATTAACCTATTTCCTTCCACTTGGACATAAAAATATATCCTACTTATCTCAGCATAAATCAGCTCCCAATTCCATCTCTAGGTACTATCCTAGCTCTCTTCCCCCCTTCCAAGTAAAATTTTTTAAAACATTTGTCAACAGCAACAATAGCCTTTTTCTCTCTCTTAGTTGCTCTTCACACCACTATTGCCATATTTTTCGGACCATAAGACATACCTAGATTTTAGAGGAAAATATGAAAAAAAATTTTGAAGCAAAAACATGGTAAAATATTTAATAACATCCTTTAACGCAGAAATCCTGTAGTGAGCCAGGTAAGCTACATTCGGAGTATAAGACACACCCTCATTTTCCTCCCAAATTTGGGGGGGAAAGTACATCTTACAGTCTGAAAAATATGGTACATAGGCTCTTACCCCCCTCACTTTCTTTGAACCACTGCTAAATGCAGTAGTGGGTTTACCAACTCACCTTATAATTTCCTCATCTGAGTTACTGACTTGACATTCTCCTGGTTTTCCTCTTGCCTGCCTGGCCAGTCCTCAAGTCCTACACTGATTGATGGTACTCTACCTGCCCCTCCCTCCAGGCCCTCTTCCTACACTCTCTCTGCATTTTTGTCTCCCAAGGCCTACGAATTAAGATTTCAACTGAAACATGACATCCTCAATGAAGCCTGCCCCGCTCCTACAGGTTTGGTCAGTGCCTCACTCACAATTTTATTTCTACTTTATTTTTCCGCTTTTAAGCATTTATGACAATCTGAATTAAAATAATTGCATAAGTAAATATTTTATGTCAACTGCCCTCATTAGACTGTGAGGTTAGGGGCTGTTATCCCTGGTGCCCGGCATATAGCTTTCTATACATAAACATTTGCCTGGCCAGGTCAGTTGGTTAGAGCATCATTCTGAAACACCAAGGTTGCAGGTTTGATCCCTGGTCAGGGCACATACAAGAATTAACCAATGAATGCATAAATAAGTGTAACAACAAACTGATATCTCTCTCTCTCTCTAAAATAATTTTTTAAATGTTCATATGCATGAATATTTGATGGAAGGGAGGGAAAGGGAAGGAGGAATGAGTTTCACAAACTAAACTGATAACTATTAACTTGGTTTCTAAAAATGTAAAACTAAAGAAAAAATAGTATCATATGAATAGTTTGATTCAGATGTTAAAAAATAAACCAACCGTGAAATTAGCTGGTTTAGAAGAACTAATAATATTAGACATTATACATAAAATTTAAAGTGCAATTATACTGAAAACTGAAATGACTGGCACTTAAAAAAAAAAAAAAAAAAAAGACCAACCTACAAAAAAAAAAAAAGGTTCCAGAAATCAAAACTGAAGACTGGTTTCACAGAATCATTCATCTACTCAGGAGTAGCAGAAATAAGGTTATAACAAAGAAAACCATAAACATATTAAAATAAGTATTTCTTAAATCTGAATAAACATTTTAAACCTACTCTTCAAGACTCAATTTGCTCTTAAAATTAAATGATAAATAAAGCATTAATTACTCCAAAAATCTAGTATCCTGTGCTATTGGTAATAAGGTATAAATCATTCATGCTTTGTTTCCTAATTTATCAAATAAGCAGTTGAGTAGCTGATCTTTGAGGTCCTTCCCAACACTTCAGAAAATTTAAGAGTTACACCAAGTAACCTAACACAGTAACATCCCAGTTAACCAGAAAGTCTGTTTCTGAGACTTTTAACTACTCAAAATACAAAAGATTAGGAGCCTAAAAAACATTAAAAGTCCTCTGAATTTGTTTTTATTAACACCTAACAAGTCCCATATATTTAAGGCAGGCCTTATGCTTCACAACATGTTGATCATGGTTTTTATTTTGACCACTGTGCTTCACTATCCAGCAGAAAATCATATTAACTATGCAGCTAACAGCCTTGAGATGAGTCAAAAGGGAGGCAGGATGAGAAAAGAGAATAAGAGGAAAGATTAAACCACAGGTCATTCTCTGAAGAACAGCAAGGAAGAGCATTATTAGTGAAGTGAAGAGCACAACACACTTACATCATTCTATTAATCCTAACAGCAGTAATGATATTGAAGTATCAGAGAAAAAGTAAATTATGTTTGTTAAATTCTATCTAGCAAGGAAAATACATCATTGAAAAGTTTATAATTTAAACTTAAATTTTTAAAAAGGTAAAAGCTGTTTTAAAAAAAAATGCCCAAAAGGTTCCAAAACTTTACAACTCACAAGTGTTATACTTTAACTGATACATTACAGCCCCAGCAATAAAACATTAGCACAGTAAGTCCTACCTTAGTTATACGCCAATAGCTTTAAGGAAGAAAAAATACTAGTAAGGCAATAACACATACTAATAATAATAGTAAAATTCTAGTCAACAAAGAACTGCTCTCCAGTTACAATTAAAAACAAACAAAAAGACAAATGAAAACTGGGAAAAGAGACTCTTCTTTCCTGAAATTTACGTCTGGAAGCTGTCCCAAAATGAGCATTAATTGTATGGCACCTGGGTGACTCTGGGTTTTCAAAGATGGCTACTTCACTGGCAGACTAAGGCACTTTCAACCACAAAGACAATTTCAATACTTTAAAAAAAATCTTAGTTTTATAAACACTGCCTGTACACTGGGATACAAACCAGATAGGTGAAAGTGGTCAAAAGTTACAAACTTCAGGGGGTTAGTGAGGGGGGAAATGTGTAAAAAAGTTTCTACATATGCCATGTGCGCTGAAAATTGTTAAAGTAAAAACTGCACAAATTTTTGCCAAATGTTTTCAAAAGCATAAAACAATTCTGCAAAATATTTGCTGCCTATAGAATCTACTTAAAAATATTCCTACCAGGTTAGTGTAATTATTTTATTAAATAGAAAGTTTGCCAAAATATCTGATGCTGTAACAAGCCAAGAAATGACTGCTTCTGACTAAATCTTTTCAATATAGTTTTTTAAAAGTTAGATTTAAAAAAAGGCTCATATATATACATATATACATATATTGTATTAAGTAAGCATTATTTTAAAAACTAGTTTTATAAATATGCCACTATAGATGGAATAATGCTATCTACAAATTGATAGAATCTAAATTCTATTTTTAAAAATTTCAGTAGTAGTGATATACATCTTTCCAAAAAAATATCCTACAATTGCCCCTTCAAGGACATAGTACATGACTGAGAATTAGATTTAATAAATTCTATAAATTCTGTCCTGTTGCTGATATATTTGATTCTTTATGTATATAACTCAAATAAGTTTTCTTATTGGTAAATTCCTATTTGCAAAGAATACAGTCAACTCAAGGATATTAAATACTGAGGACATGGGCAATTTATGAAGACTGAACAACATCAGCTCAGACCTATAACAGACACCAATTAGCAAAACAATGATTATAATTTGGTATATAACCCATTCTCCAAGTTACTTTTTACAAATCTTGGCTTAGTTCCACAATTACTACCTGTCTAGTTATGCAAAGCACTGTTAGGCCCTGCAAGATAGAAGAGTGAAGAATATGACCCTTTCACTTCAAACTCGTTAGGAGCAGGGCACAAATAAAGGATTACAGAAGTGGAATTCCTGAGTTTGGGAACCCTGAAAGAGATTGGCCTGTACCACCAAAAAAAAAAAAAAAAAAAAAAAACCCAAAACAAAAACCAAACAAACAAAAAAGTCCTTCAACAGAAATGGGGAAAAGACTATTCCTTTCCTAGGATTCAGGAACAAGGTTTTAAATTTCTTTTATCCAGCCCATACTTCAAAACTGCAATGTGATTGATTACTCTATAAAAGCTCAATAAGTGAAAGGAAGATATTTTAAAGCAAAACCAGCAGCTTCTATAAAAAATTAGAAGTTTGATTTAAATTTGCCCCAAATATGGATTGTTCTTTAAGTGAAACTCATTCAAAATTCTCTTACGAATAACAATTAAAAAGATTAGCCTCAGACCAGGTGTAAGGTAGACTATAGGTCTTTCATACTTAAACTTTTATTTTCATATAAAGAGGACTAAAATCATGAAATTTAGTACCTCATTAAAACTACTGCCATTTAATGTTTCTAAACCACAGAATTTTTTTTCCTGATAGCATACTATATTTCAGTCACATTTTTGGTAAATACTTACCTATTAAGAATGTAACTAAAGTTTAATGTGACCAACATCAAAAGACAATGTTCCTTTATTAATTGAATCCCACGTGAATATCTTACTTTTGAATCTTCAGTAAAATAAAACAAATTGTTAATATATATTATCACATGAGCATGCTAGCAAGGATAACAATGTTAAAAGAAAATAATGAAAATAATAAGAAAAAGGTAACAATGGAAAATTTTTGGATTTAAGATTCATCTTCTGTCCAAAATGCTAGCAAAACAGAAGCAATGTCTTTAAAAATCAGATAAATAGCCAACATAAACTCCTGGTAAATTAAACTTTTCATTTTTTCATTTTAAAAGATGCATGACGCATAGAGGCTATTTTTATTACATTAATCTTTCATAATTTCCTATATCTGAAATTAAACTCTTTAACTGATATCAACTGGTTAAAATAAACTAGGCAGAATTAACTGCCTATCTTAATGCCAGAAGCAACTCAAATTTTACATAAAAGATTACGGGCCTTCTAAAATCTGTTGTAGCACTGATTTAAATGAGCTTCTCAAGTACAATCCAGAGTTACACGGGGGAAAAAATCCACTGCCATTAATATATAATTAACAAAAATATGCCAACTCATGTTCTTAAAACTGTATTTAAAAAGTAATTCTACAGAAAATGACAGTAAAATTTAAAGACACTCAATCCACCATGCGTACTTTCTTAATGTCCCCACAGGATACTGAGAACAAAGTACAGAAGGAATGAGAAGAGAGAGATGAAAAAGAGAGAGCTTCGAGTTAACATCTGACTAAAAGTTAGCTGCACAATCTGGGGAAGGCCAAATCATATATAGGTAAAACCTTGAGGATTAAACTCATTTAATTTCTTCTCTTTGGTCATAAAACAGGCACCCTCTACATAGGTTAAGTGTCTATGCAAAAAGCAGCATAAAGAAATCTGTTGAAATGGGAGGGACTGCAGAGCATCCATCAACATTTGTTTGAAAAGACCTGCCAGGCTCTCAGGAGTTACACTTAAATAATGTGACCTTTCCAGATGGGACAATAAGGAGACAGATTAGACCCTTCAAGAGGTGATTCATCCTCAGACTCGTGGTGAGGGGAATCCACTCTAAAGCCTGGACTGCCTGTTTGCTTTCCATGGCCCTGTAACTAGCTAGTTATTGTACAGTACCTACTACGGTCCTCGGACAAGTTCCTAAAGGAGGCTCCAGACTCAGTGATAAAAATGCACAACGCTTCCAGGCCGAGCCTCCAACAACAGCACCTGCTTTTCTCTTGTCTGAGCAGAGGACAAATCCCAGTGCACAGAGTGCTTATTCACCCCTTTCCAAGACTTTTTATCATATCACTTAGATTTTGAAGAAAACTCTTAAACACAAACAGTATAACGAAACGTTGAAAAGTAGCTCACCTAGAGACGCAATTTTTCAACCTTTTTCATCTCATGGCACACATAAACTAATTACTAAAATTCTGCAGCACACCAAAAAAAAATTATATTTTTTCCAATCTGACAAAAAATAGGTATAATTTTTATTTATTCACACCAGACAGCTATTGTGTTGGCTGTTGTCATTTTTTTATTTGACAATCTGAGGGAAAAGAGCTCAGTGCCCCTGACTTAAGAGTCAAGTACTGCATGTTTTAAAAATTCTTGCAGCACACCAGTTGAAAATCGCTGCTCTATGGGGGACACGATGTGAAAGTGAGAAATGAGAACGTATGCATTCTACACAAACAACTCTCAGCAGGTGTAATACTTCTCCAGTTTCTCACTGGTCCATAAACTTAAAACTGCCCACGCACTTCAGGGCTGGAGTATAAAATGAGAGGGCCCCTCAGGGTCCATAGAGTTACTCTATCAGGTACAAAATCTTTCTTAGTATCTCAAAAGCCTCAAGATTAACCCACCCACCAGGTAGGTGCCTCCTGCAAATGCCTCCTTCACCCTTCCAAATCCACCTCCTCTGCATTTCACAGGATGGAGCAGTTGTCACAAGCAGGTGACCAGCACACACTCTCCATGACCAGTGAGCAGAAGGGCTTCTCTCATCTGCTCATGGTGAGCCCCTAGGCTCACTCCACCAGAGGAGGAAGCACCTCCCAGTGAGCCCAGTGTGCTGCGCTTCTCCCTCCTTCCTGCAGAGGGAGGCAGGCCGAGAAAGAGCCTGCTCTAGGGCTAAGAGCTCCTTTCTCTAATCTAAGGAAACAGAGGGGAAAATGAATCCACGGGAAGCCCCGTGCTTCTGGAAAATGAGAAAGGAGGTGGAAAAGCAGGTGCTACTGTTTTCAAAATATTGAAAAATTTTAACTTGGCCACTAGGAGGCTTTTTTTTTTTTAATGTATACATAAAGCCTGGTGAGAAACAGGTTTACAACAACTTTACCCACTGACAAATGAAGTTTAAACTCCAGCCTCTCTTCCAGAATCAAGTCTGTGTCCCCACCGGTTAGGAGGCAGTGTGGTAAAATGTCCTCTACTGAATGAATTTATATTCAAGTTGCTTTCCCTCTGTAGCTCCTCGCTGTTGCCTGGAAACAGGAAACCCTTCCCACCTACCAGCTTCCTGACTACTCCCCCTGTCTCCCTCTTTCAGTGCTGTGAATGTACCTAGCCATGCTTCTAGGTACTATTATCTTAAAGGGCCGATTCTTTTAAATGAAGCAATGCAGGAATTTTGCCAGTTGTCTCTTTAGGAAGAACATTCACCAGCCAAACAAATTAGTATTTAAAACTTGAATTACTTAGGCAGGAGAACTGCCCACCCTCCCAAAATACACTTTACCTAAAAGCACTTAAAATGATGAATGTTAAATACCAATTAATTAAAACAAGCGTGTCAAACAAAAACATGAGTTATTTTACCCACTACTTTGCCTCAGTGGTATTTCTTTGAAAACCCTTTCTTTGGGTAAGGAAGAACACCATCTCTTTAACAGACAGAACCCTATGCTTGAATCATTAGTCACCTTGGTGCCCCGATAACCTCAACGCCCACACCATGGCAGCTGCTAAGCCCTTACAGAGTCTAGTTATCTACTCTTCACTTCTCTGATCGTCCCTGTCCACTCCTTTTTGCTACCACTAAACTTTTGACATAAATTAATTTTCATTCAAAATTATTGAAGCACCAAGAGCTACTGCTATTATTATCAATTACTTAGAAATGCCATGTGCCAAGAAGCATAAAAGCCATTTACATATTTTACTTTATTCCCTTCCATAGTCAATGAAGAAGTACTATTATTATCCCACCTTAAAGATAAGAAAACTGATGGAGAATGCTTAGGTAACCTGCCCAAAGCCATACACACAGAGTAAGCCTCAAATTCCTCTCCTAGGAAGAGAGAGGCAGAACATTTTATCTCCAACCCTTCATTCTATTTCTACTAGTTTTCCTCTTTGGAAATGTTTTGATAAATGTAAAACCAAAATGAGCTTTCCCTTCTTTGCTAGGTGATTCACAGCGTGCTTCACATTCACACCAACAGCATCACACGCTGGTCCACATCCACCCGTTAGAGAGGAACAGGTGTGTTAGAGATCCTTTTTAGTATTTTAATTAATGGGATTTATGACAAAAGTTTTATGTGCCTTTCAGAGATGCAGTAAAAAGTAAACTTCTTGTTGTGATTAATGTTTATAAAGAGCTTTGGGAGAAAATAAAGTCCTAAGAAAAGTTTTGGTCAGTCTCTGGTAGCCAAAGCACAAGTTCCTAATGCCACAACAAAATTCACAAGGTCAAAATAACTAACCAGATAGATAGGTCAGTCCTTGGAATGATGACTTGTACCTAAGGAATACTGAACATCGGATACTAAATTTGCATCACAAATTTATTTCTTAGCTTAGAATTATTTCAGCTTAGAATTTTTCCTGATATCATACTCTTGTTCATAAACTGGCTTATAATGTGGGCTTCAATATCCTTGAACTATACAAACAAGCTTAACCATACCTTAGATTCAAACGAACAAACAAAACAACTCTAAAACAAAACTGAAAACTAGAAATCGCCCCAAAGTTAGTGGATTGGTGAAGGCAATAAATTAACATTGTAAACTGTTATTGATAATTTCCAAATAACATACTCTCTGGTTTTATAAAAAAGGTTAGTTATGGATAGTGTCTTGATTTTTAATATGGTAAAGAAATCACTCCTCTTTGTGCCAACAAAATTATAAAAGAGCCATTTAGTTCTAAGTGAACACTACAGGCAGGACTGTGTTCCAGTTGTGGTGTTACAGTTTACCAGCCACTTGCTAACTTTCGGCAGATCCCTCGTATTGCCTAAGCTTCAGTTTCCCCACATCTGCAAAGATAATAATGGCAACACTAACTATCTACAGGTTATTCTGAAAATCAAATGAGACTATGAACAGGCTCTAAAAATATAAAGTTAGGTTTTCTGCGCTATATACTCCTTGGTTCTCTCATCATATTTTAAACCATCAAATATGAATGAAAGACGTGAAGTCAGCACTCCTATAATTTCTGGCATACATGCTTCATTTATCTACATTTAGAAATCTTGCTTTTCCATTTTTATTAAAACTTTGGAAATACGTTACTTAAGGACAACATGCCTATGTAAATTAGACATAATTACCCAGTGGAATTTGTACAATAACCAGTACTGAGCCAACAATTATTAAAGATAGGACTTTTACTTACAAAGTTTTCAGCCATGGAAATTGTATTTATCTAAAGCTAAAATCAAAAATCTAAGAGAAATGGGTAGATGAATCATGTTCCAATAAAAATTAGTATTATAACTAGCAGAGTCCCTTATACCACTGCTTCGGACTATAGATACCCATTCCCATCGGACGGTCAGTGTGGGCAACACTGGTGGCAATCTTGCCAGAACCTAAATAGTTGTGAGGTAGTAGGGATTTTTTCCTAAATGAAAATCTATGCCACTTACTGCAAAACAATCCTAAAATACCTTATTAATCAGAAAAATGGTAAAATCAAGCAAACCTTGGATAATCAAATGTCCATGAACACTGGCAACAGAATGAGAGAAGAGCAAATAAACCTGAAATGATATTATTAAATATTTTCTAAATTTAGTATGGCTCATAATTTTATACACAACTAAGTAGTCTATGCCTTCATAAAGTGGTGAGGAAGGGGAGAGAAAAGGAAAGGAGGTCTGGGGGAGGGGTTGCTATCTTTACTTGAAAGTATATAACTAGACAATTAAAGAGAAGGAAGAATTCTTAACAAAAAACTTTATCATCAAGTTCATTGAAACAGAAATGTTTTTAGGTCTACATTATCCAAGTCCTGATTCTGCCACTAGAATTCAGAAGGGTAGAAACAATAATTAACTGCCAGTATATTTGTGGGTTTAGTTAATTCTTCAGTTCTAATACACCTTTCATCTGTCCTTCTCGGTTTTTAAGCCTGAGGCAATCCTAGTATCAGTGGTCAGATACTTGGGGTGTTAAAATGTAACTGGACACCTGGACAACAGCAACTACATCAGTAGCTCACTAACCCAGAAAGTCCACTTGAATTGGCTTACACTGCCCTCTACAGCCTTGAGTGATTCCTTCTGAAAAATAAATCTGTATTTTTATAATGTGGAAGGATAGCATAGAATAAGGGGTAAAGAGATATTCGTTGGCATTCAGTTTCATCTGTAAATCACATTAATAATGGTGACTTGAAAGCTGGATTTTTAAATATTGTTACATGCCTTTTACCTATTTTTATTCATTAACCTCCCAATGAGGAATTTCCTTCAAGAATACTTTGAATCTTCATTAAACATTACTTATTTAATTCTTTTTGTTGTTATTTAATCTATGTAAATAATTGTGAAACACCGAAAAAAAGTTGGATTCATGTAAGTTAATTATTGTGAATATAGTCTTATTCCAATTATAATAGTGTAAGATTGAGTATAATATTTTCATTGCTTTTACTGGGTTACTATTTATACTTAACAGGATAATATTAAAAATTAGTATGAGTTTCAAATTTACTTAAAAATTTTAAATAAGCCAGAAAGCATCTGTTGGTACACTGGTAGTAAATTAAAGGCACTCATATCTTTGAGATCAAAATAAACAGGGTGGCTCCTTTAATAATAGCACATAATGAAATTTGTTTGGTGTTTTATACTCTCTATATAGCAGAGGTAAGTCAATGTTTTTCCTGAAAGGACTAGCTTTCCTAGTCATACTTCAATAACTATAATAATCCTCCATTTGAATGGTTGATGATTGAAAATGTTACTTTTTAAAATGAGTCTGTTTACACATTTGTATATTAAACAATGAAATGATTATATCATATTGAGGGTAATTTTAACCCTTTTAAAAAAGAATCTGAAAACATACTAATGATCAGATGGTTGTGAAGAAAGGTTACACATTGAGAGTTTACTTGTAATTATAAAACATTTAGACACAAAGACCAACTAACATGCAATTATTTTTAACATATGACAATTTCAGGCATTTTTGGCTTCCTGAAGAATAACAATCCTGGTAAAATAGCCCTTTGATGGACACCAACTGTCTTAAGACAATGTATTAAATGAGTTTTAATTTTTTGTTCTTAGTTTTTAAAATGAATGTCACAAATTCCTTTCACTGGAAATTTCTGAGAAGGAAAGGACCTTCTAAATATTGCAGTTTGAAAGAGTTCGGGAAACACAGACTTCCAGAAGGAGTCGCCAGCGCACAATGCTCTGTTCAGGAACAACTGTACCATCCTAAGTGCCTTAAAGAAAGTAGTGTTCTTTCTAGGCAGTATCTTCAATCTCTTAGTCCAGTTATGATATAATTTCCCATAACTTTTATTTACCCTTTCATATCACTTTGATGATTTTTTCACAAAATAAGTACATCATCTTTTCAGAAAGAGTAAACGCCCTGCACAGCCAACAGCATGAAGGAAAGAACCTGAACCAATGATATCTAGCTTAACTAACGAATCCCAGCGAGTGGACTGGATGTTGCGCGTGAGCACACACACAGGTGCACGAGCACACACACAGGGACCAAACACTGGTCAGAAAAACAAGGACAAAATAGAAATCCCTCCACATAAGAAACACAGTCAGATGCAGACCAAACACACCTCTCTGGTAAATACTGTTTACTTGCTATGTGTGGGAAGCCAGTAGGAGAGCCAGTGGTCAAAGACATGCTTCTGCAATGAATTTCAACAACTAGAGAGACATGATTAGTTGCTTCCAGGGGAATAAGATATCAAAAAACTACCAAGAATACTTTCTTAGTGTTATTGTAAAAGAACTGTTGAATTAAATGACATAACATTTAATGAGTAAAATGGCTTAGTACAGTTCTCAGTATCGTGTCTAGTAAGTTATGGAATTTTTTCCCTACAACAATGTAGTAGAGTGACATTTTCAAAACGACTTTGCTAGAAAATGCTTAAACAGAGGACATCAAGTTAACAGTCATAACACAGTCAAGGAGTAGTAAGACAAGATCTGAACACAGGTCTGTGTGATTGTAGGAATCTATGTGCTTGTATCAGACATGTATTTTATACATATTTCAAAATCATCTGGATGTATGTAAAAAGAATCCTGAATCCTGTAGATGAAACTTTGGGAAACTTAGAAATGAAAAATGTATTTCTTGAACTAAAAGACAATAGTAGGATGCCACTAAAAGAATATCACTGATGAATTAGTAAGCTCTAACCTGAACCAAAGATCTCTCCAGAAAAAAAAGACACATATGAAAAACGTAAAAAAAAAGGAAAGTTATGATTATGAGACACAGAGTCAGAGAGGACAGATCTATTTTCCATCTACTTATTAGCAATTCTAAGAGGGAAGAGTAGAAAGAGTGAAGGAGAGGCAGTATCTAAAACAGTGTACTTTAGAATTTGACATAATGAACATGATTCCAAAGGCATAAAGCCTCATGTTGAAAGGACCCAATGAGTACCAATTGGGATAAATTAAAAACAAAACATTTGGACATACCAGAGAGAATTTTTTATTTTTATTGAATTTATTGGGGTAACATTAATTAATAAAATTATATAGGTTTCAAGTGTACAATTCCATAATACATCATCTATATATTGTATTGTGTCTTTACCACCCAAAGTCAAGTCTCCACTATCATTTACCCCTGCCCCTTTACCCTCTTCTACCTGCCTCCACCCCTCTTTTCCTCTGGTCATCACCATACTGTTATCTGTGTCTATGAGTTTGCTTTTTTGTTTTGTTTTGTTTTGCTTAAATCCCTTCACCTATTTCACTCAGCCCCCATCCTCCTTCCCACTCTGACAGCTGTCAGTCTGTTCCCTGTACCTACGAGGGGGGGCACCCCAAAAAACTGGAATTATATTCTAGAAGGTGGCCCCTTGTACTGTATGCTTCCTCGCTATGAGTTCTAGGAACCCATCTGTATCAGTGTACCAGCTGGCATTGTTGTGAGAGGCTGTGTTTGGCTTCAGTGAATTTTTTTTGAAGACTCAATACTTTTGCCCATTTCATGATGGGTGATTTACAAGTATACCTGCCCACACAGTGCTGAGTGTACAGTTTTTCTCCAAAACCAGCATGACTCCCATGCCCCACCCTCCCTATGCACCCGATCTCACCCTGAGTGACCTTTTCTTTTTTTGCCCCCCCCAATGAAAAAAATCCTCAAAGGGAAATGTTTTGCCAATGTGGAAGAGGTAAAACAAAAAATGGCAGAAGCACTAAAAGGCATCAAAATCGACAAGTTCAAAAACTGTTTTGAGAAGTGGGAAAAACTTCTCAATAGGTATATTGCATCAAATGGAGAGTACTTAGAAGGTGACAAGTTTAGCTATGTCAGAATAAATACATGATCTTTTATAAATAAAATTGGGTTTTTTGGGGGTCCCCCCTTCTAGGAGTCTATTTCTATTCTGTTTGTTTGTTTTGTTCATTAGGTTACACATATTAGTAAAATCATATGTTATTTAGGGAAATTTTGAATAATGAGGACAAACCAAAAATCTTCAAAATATAAGGAAAAAAGAGAGGAGATTAGCCATAAAAGAGACAACAAACTTTCAACAATAATGCAAGGAGAAATTTCTGTCTTTATCAACCTAAGAGATTCAAATGACAGAATGGAGGAGAAATAAAGCACATCCAAGTTTTCTTGTTTAGAGATAAGGTTTAAGCTGGTAGAAAAGCATTTTAAAATATGGATGTGAAAAATGTTTTGTGGGGTTGAGAAAATTGGGTGAAATTTGTCAAAAGGTACAAACTTCAGTTATAAGATAAATAAGTAGTGGGAGTGTAACACAGGACATGATGACTAGAGTTAACACTGCTATATGGTATATTTGAAACTGCTAAAGAATAAATCCTAAAAGTTCTCATCACAAGGAAAAAATATATATTTTTGTATCTACAAGGGAAGATGGATGTGAACTAAACTTGTGGTAATCATTTCACAATATATGCAAGTAAAGTCATGATATGCCATAAACCTTAAACTTATACAGTGCTGTGTGTCAATTATATTTCAATAAAACTGGAAAGTAAATAAAAGTAACCACAAAATAGGAAAAGAATGTATGCTATTCAAACCAGCAGAGCAAATAAAGAATTAAACAAAGAAAATTTGATCATTCCAACAGAAGTCTAGAAAATTAAAATGAGATAGTAATTTAAAAATTAGCAGATTTAAGTCACAATAAATGTAAACACACCTATTCAGAGACATGTTCAGGCTTAATTTAAAAAAAAAAGTTAAAATCTAGTTATGTGAATATCCATAAAAGACAAACCTAAAACAAAATGACAGGCAACGATCTGAAGTTCAGGGATGTGAAACTACACAGCAGACAAATGGAAAGGGAAAGTGTGTACGGCGACAGTGACAAGAGACAAAAAAGAAATCACGGAGAAAATTATTAAAAGAGATAAAACTACATTTACATTTTCAAAAAGAATATTCTTCCAAGAGTGAACAGCAATCACATACTAGCCCACCGACAAGCTAGAACAACTGGCTCCCCCTTTGTGTGGGGAAGTGAGGGGCTGGAGCGGGTAAAAAGATACATCTCTACCTCACAACATTAACAATAAATTGCACATAGAGTCTTTTTAAGTCTTAATCATGACAATCAAACGGATATATGTATGAGAGAATATACAAGGGAGGATACCAATGATACTGGGGTAGGAAAGGCCTTTAACAAAGTACTGAAAGAAAAAGCAAGATAAACATTGATAAAAACTGATAAAGTTGACTACATAAAAACTGGCAATGTCCTCATGAGAAATGACACTATAAACAAAGTTCAAAAATAAACTGAGGAAGATTTGCCAGGTATACTAATATATATTAGATAAAGGAATAATATATAAACTACATGTATAAAGCTCGTTCAAAAAAACATACCAAGAAAAGCCTGATGGCAAAATGGGCAAAGGATACACAGTTGGCACTCCATATCCTCAGGTTCCACATCCAACCAACCACAGATAGAAAATATTCAGAAAAAAAATTGTTACTTTGTTGCCAGCACGTACTGTGTAGTTAGGCTTATGATAGTTGTGTCTGTATTGAACATGTACAGACTTTTTTCCTTTTTCTTGTCATTATCCCCTAAATAATACAGTATAACAAGAATTTACATAGTATTAGGTATTATAAATAATCTAGAAAAGATTTAACGTATACAGGAGGATATGCATAGGTTATATGCAAATACTATACCATTTTATAAAATGGACTTGACCATCCATAAATTTTAGTATCCACTGGGGTCCTGGAATCAATCCCCCACTGACTCCAAGGGAGAACTATATAAGCAGTTATTTTTTTAAAAATAATTGACTAATCAACAGATGAAAGTATGTTCTACTTGGTAGAAAATTCAAATTAAAACAAGATGTTATTTTCATACATCAAACTGGAGAAAAATTAAAGTTTGATATCAATTTTGGTAAAGGTGCAGAAAAATGCTTTTATATATAGGTAAATGCATAGAAAAATATGTATTATATATAGGTAAATGCATAGAAAGCGTTCTGAAAAATATGTAACTGTCTGTAGCTAACTTGGGGAGGTTTGTAGAGTGGGTGGCAAAACATTAAGATTGGGAATAAAGTCGAAGGGAATTTTTTATCTTTTATTTATTCAGAATTCATTCACAAACATTTATTTAGTGTTTAATGTATGTCAGGCCCTGTTATAGCACTGGATATATGGAACAAAACAAACAAAAAGCCATGTTTCCCTGAAGCTTCCTTTCTGGAAAGGAACAGGCAGACTCTAAATATATAAGCCAGCAAATAATTAAAATACTTTTTATTATAAATTAAAGTAACTTCAGAAATTAGTAAGTACTAGGACAAATAAAACAGAATTATATTTATTCTGGAATGTGTTGATCTTTGACAAAAATGTATTCATAATTACCTGTGAAATAGAAACATTAATTTTCAAAGTTTTATAAAGGTTCATTTTCTATGTAATAGTATGCATTTAGGAATTTTATGCATATAATAAATATTTAACCATCTGAAATGCATGGATAAATATTCCTAAAAGGCCAAATCCAGCAATGGCTTTTTTGTATCTATGAGATGTTTTATTAATAAACAGGGGTCTAATAAAAGGAATGCAGACTGTGGTGAGATATCTGCACGTCCACTGTGGCACCAAGTGGAGGGCAGCACACTGTGTCTGCTCCTCAGAGACAGCGCCAAAAGCCACACTGAGCTTCAAATGGGTCTAGAGAGAAAGGCAGAAAAGGATCCCTGAGGCCACCCTTGGGCCCTACTGGCCAAAGGGGGCTACCTGAAGTGTCTCTCCATTAACAACCTGACACCCTTCCTCTTCCTCCTATCCTCCCCTCCCCCCGCCCCGGCCCCATAAAAACACGATGTTGTCCCCAGCTACTTACATACAACAGGGAGGAGTCCTGCAGAGCCCAAGGCTGTGGGGTGGACAAGACTACTAAACCACAGAACCTTACTGTGAACAATGAAATAACTTTCAGACTTTCAGGTCAAAAAATAGATGTTTGTGTGCACAACACCACACATAAAACTTCCCCTCGTATTTTGGAGGGAAAAAGAAAAAAACCTCTGGCTCCTATGGTCTTGTGGCTCATTTGGCAAAAAAAAAAAAAAAAAAAAAAAGGATAACCTCAAATACTGGTACTCTGTAAGTTATATATTATGTAATTAAAATATTTTGTAGAAGGCATGTTATCTCATTTCTATTCAGGTTACCTATAGTCCTTTCGGCAGAAATACCTATACATGTGAATACTATTCTTACTGGCTTGGAACTTTCCTCTATTTTCATTCTAAAATTTGAAATGTAAAAACACAGACTTCAAGTCCGGATAAACAAGGAGTTTCCAAAATTAAAAAAAGCTCCTCTACTTTTCAATTTATCATTAATGTCTGCTAGAATATACTTACATATGTATTATCACATGTTATTTAAGTTGTTAAAAATTCTATTCCAGTCAGTTAACCTGTTGAGAATAAATTAGTATATAAATTGTGATATTCAAATATTTTTAATTAATTACACAGGACAACTACAAACATATTTTAAAAATCAGTCCATTAAATAAACCCTGCATTTGTCTAAAAGGAATGACAAATTCTAAAGAACTATTATTCTTTTAAGATACACATGTCCACATCTGCCTACTATAAAACACATGTTCTAGGCATGAACTTTTGAATAAAGCAAACTTCCCTTAAAACAAGTGTGTTTATTTGAACACACAATTTCAGAACCAAATCAACAAGTGTTTTACAGGTTCACGCTCATAAGGGATCACATGTGTGTTTATTTTAATGTAATCGCATTGAAATAAACACAGCTGCGTTTAGTTCAATGTGTGAGAATCCAGATCTACACGTTAGTGCAAAAATGAATGACAAAATCATGACTTAGTGCTTGGAAATGTGACTAGGAAAGAGCACACAGCACAATCACTTCCTTCAAACACATGACTGAAAGTTAAATCTGTAGTTAAAAACTATTTCAGGAAAATGTACAATTCAGTATTTCCAAGAATGCACTGAAGAATAGTAATTTATACTCTCAAGTATTAAAGTATTTCCTTTATGTTTCATTTGAAAAAAAAAAGCAAAATGCAAAGAATGATAAATAAGAAATATACACGAACCTACAACCAAAATTTAACATTTTTGTAGTACAGTTGGTCCCTGAATACCAAGGGTTTGAACTACACGGGTCCACTTATACGTGAATTTTTTTCATTAAGTACTGTAAGTATATTTTCTCTTCCTTATGATTTCTTTGTAACATTTTCTTTTCTCTAGCTTACTTTATTGTAAAAATAAGGAATATAATACATGTAACATATAAAACATGAGTTAATTGATTTTGTTATCAGTAAGGCTTTCACTCAACAGTAGGCTAGTATGTAGTTAAGTTTTTAAGAGTCAAAATTATATGCAAATTTTCAACTGTGCAAAGCGGGGGAGGACTCCTAACCCCAACACTGTTCAACAGTTAATCGTATATACTGCAGACCCGTTTTTTAAAAAATGAACATAACAATGTAAATAGCCCTGACATCCTCCCATTTTCTCTCCCTGGTCCCATTCATCTTCGTCCCCTTCTCCTCAGAAGTGGACACCATCAGGAATTGGAGCAAAATGTAACAATCATTTTGGGTGTTTTCTAAAACATACAAGGAAGATAAAAAGTATATTCTACAATTTTGTTTTTGTTCAACATACTATTTTTGAGGTTGATCCGTACTAATTCACTTCATTCATTTGAATGGTTGACATTTCTTCCATCAGGTTAAATGCACCATACTGTATCTGTTTCCTTACTGGTGGTGAATGATGTGTTTCCAGTTTTCCCTCTCACAAATCAATTCTGCCATGAATGTCTCGTACCTGTACCCTTGTGTAAATGTGTAACAGTTTCTCTAGGGTATAAGTACATACAGGGTTGCTATATTTCTCAACTTTTACTAGATACTGACAAATTGCTCCCCTTTAGTGGTTGTATCAAACTGTACTTTGATTTGGAATGGGTTCTACATAACCAGCTCAATCTGTCCTAAGCATAGTGTTCAAGGAATTGGTTTCTAAAATGGCAAAAATTCACTTATGCCACATTTTACAACATCTAAATACAGACTATTCCCTCTTTCTTTCTTTCTTTCTTTTTTTTTTTTTTTTTTTGATCCATTTAGGTTAGTTGGCAAAGTGGTTCTCAACCAGAGGTGACTGTGTCCCCTCGGAGACATTCTAACTGTCATGTCTAGGGGAATCATTCCTGCATCTAATGGATAGAGGCCTGAGCTGTCTTGCTTTCCCCAGTGTTATCTTGTGAAGAACACAATGTCCACCTGGCTTATCCTCGCATAAATTCTCTTTCACTCCTTGGCCAAGTATAAATTCCAGAAACTTTTGGCCTACGAAATCATTCTTTAGATAACAACAAGCAGTGACACCAAGTGGAAGTGTTTTCTGATATCACAAAGAGTTGGACTCAGAATTTAAAAAATAATAAGCTAAAGCACATAATGACATTCTGTAGCCCAATTATTCAGAGTATCTATAACATCTCTTTCTGAAGCAACTGACTATACATACCTAAACTGCAACAAGTGTAAATACAACTTAATCTGAGTCTCATTGCTTACCACAAAGAAATTTTACTCTTAACTCCTAGTTGACTTTACTTAGTACCTTGGCTGATACTTCAGCCTTTTCTTTTATTTAAAAAATCTAAGTTATAGCAAGAGCAAGAGAGAAAGAATTTGAAGCCAAACTATTTAATTATCTCTTTCAGAAAAAAAAAAAGACAGGAGATTAAAAAAAAAAAGTCAAGACACTACCTGGGAATTGCTAAAAAGACATGTTTGCTTTTGACCAAAAAAATTTTTAAGGATTTAAAAAAATTTTTTCCCCATTATATTCCCTACCCTGAGTTAGAAAGCAGTAAGAAGTTTAACTGTCTCTTGATTTAATATGCAAAATGTAACTCCATTATTCATTTGCAGACCATGTCAGTCAATGTATTTAAAAAACTGAATAAGAGACCAAGAATTTTAATTTTGACACTGACCTTCTCTTATTATAGCCATCTTTCACAATTTTATCATCAACCTGTGACTTTCAATAATTGCTTCTACAATGAAGTCTTATCCATCCCTGAGTTTTAGGTTGGCATTTCCAACTACTTGCTTGACATCACATAAGATTCCCTTACATAGTTCCACACTCCTGAACCTGAACTGAACTTCCTCTACACACTCTCAAATGCCTCCCAATCATGGAAGCCCCATCCTTGTGTGAAAGGACCAGCATCCTCTTAGGTAGGTGGCTTCTTCAATGTTCAATGGCTTGCTACTGCTTATTCCCCCAACCCACTGCACTGCTTCTTCTGTAGTATCTTTTCTAAGTTTATTCTTTTCCAGTTTAATTGCCACAGCCCAGAGCAGGTCCTAATTTACCGTGTACACCAGTGATTTTCAACCAGTATTCCACAATAATTTTTAAAACATGCAATACCTGACTATTTAGTCAGGGACATCGATCTCTTTTCCCTTAGACTGTCAAATTAAAAAATTATAACAGCCAACACAGCAATAGCCATTTGGTTGAGTGCAACAAAATTTTATCTATTTTTTGTCATATCGGCAAAAATATTTCTTTTTTGGTGTGCTGAGGAATTTCAGTAATTAGTTTATGTGTGACTTGAGATGGAAAAAGGTTGGAAATTGCTAGTGTACACTGACTGCTTTCAGACTTGTGTCCCTTCTGCTTATCCCCAGTTTCTCCTCTTAAAAGTCATCCTGCATCGGCTGTTATTTTAATCTAAAATTTTGGCTACATCACTACCCAGATTAAAAATCTTAACGTGCCTTGCATCTAAGGATATCCATGAACTGGCCTAAAACCAATATTGACTGACTTTTCTCCCAGAATTCCTTAAAAAACGAAATCTCAGTCAAGCAGAATAACTAGTTTTCTACCTACAAACACGAACTTGCATGCCATTGTGCCTTCTCTCAGGCTGATCCCTTCTACCAGAAAGCCTCTCACATATATTTGTACATGTCCAGATGTTATCCTACTTCAAGGCAAAATGAAATGACACCCCTTTCATGAGGGCTTCTGTTTCCTTCAGTCAGGAGGAGCTCTCTCCTTCAAATTGTCTCTTGTTCATTTATGTCCATACTGTTTTGCTATTATTGTTCTGACCACAGAAGAGTGTATAGCTAATGGTTAGGAAGACTGACTGTAGAAACAGACTACCTGAGTTCAAATCCCACTATTGGCTGTGGGACTTTAAGCTAGTTACTTAACTTCCCTGTGTGTCAATCATCCTCTACCTGAGTGGTTCTCAAATTTTATTATCAATCAGAATCGCCTGGAAGACTAGTTAAACCACAGACTGCTGCCCAACTCCCCTGACACCTGAGAACATGGATTTCTAACAGGTTATGCTGACATTGCCAGTCCAGGGACCAGTGCCCAGCCCCATCCTGCTTCCCTCCCTTGCTCTCAGGTTCCTCCTGAGCCCTCCCTCAATAAATCACTTGCACAACAATCTGCATCTCAGGCTCTGCTTGTAGGAAACCTGACCAAGACACACAGCTTCTTAAGATATAAAACAGGCAAATCATTAACTCAAATGAATATTGTGAATATAAAATCAGATAATACATGCGACAAGCTTAGAATAGTACCTACTACATAAAGTATTCTTAATAAGTATTAATTACCATCACCAGCTCCCCTAATATTACTAAATATTCATGAGCAACAGTTCTATCCCTTAGCCAACTTTGTATCTTCTCTATTACCGAACACCAATATCTACAACTGAAATCAATTAATGAGCTTACTATATTGTGCACTGCATTGATACAACCACTAACACTTGATCTCTACAGAAAAGAAGCTTTAGTATCTGCTCTCTGAAAGAATCTGGAGGGAAACAGAGGTAGAGCACTTACAGTTGCAGGCACTGTTCACAAAAGAATTCAAGAAATGGGAATTAAAAGCTAGGACTGCGTCATCAGTGGGATTCCTGGAGGATGACTACTGCAAAGCAGAGTGTCAAATGTTACCCTGAAAAGGATGTTAAACGGGAGATCACATACATGTGAGTAAGGTCTTACTATAAAATAGATCACCAGTAAAAACAATGAATATGAATAAATCTTTACTTTCTGATCACAGATCCACTACTAGACTTGATAAACTATTTACAGTTAGAGAAGTAGAAGTTTTCTGATGTTTAGATAAAACAGTGGGTAATAATCAACTTCTCCAGCTAATGTTAGGCTTTAGCTAAAGAAAAGTCCATTACAATGTCTAGTCATTTTACATGAAGCCCATCTCGATGAAGCCCACACTTAACAAAATGGAATAATCATGTCATGTCCACTGCCACCCTCCCCAAGGAATACACAGAATGGTATAAGCCGTAAAATTTAAAAAGTAAATATCAATTTTCCTGATGAAAATAATTTAAAATACCACTTCTATGTTAAAACATGTAGGTATATATTTTTTAATCCTCACCCAAGCAGACATTTATTGACTTTAAAAAGAAAGGGAGAGAGAAAAGAGAGAGAAACATTGATTGGTTGCCTCCCAGACACGTCCCGACTAGGAATCAAACCCTCAACCTAGGTATGTGCCCTTACTGGGAATCAAACCTGCAGCCTTTTGGTGTCTGGGATGATGCCCCAATGAATGGAGCCACCCAGCCTTGGCTGCAGGTATATTCTTCATAGGTGTGTGGATTATACCAACATATGCTTTTGTCAATGCTCACCAAACACTATACTGAAGATCTATGCATTTCACCATGTGTCAATTTTACCTTAATTTGTGAAGTATATATTACAGAATAAAATGTAATATTCAAATGGATTTTTAAGATAAAGCATCTAGAAATTTCAACAAATATGAGCTTTTCTGGTCGCACAATTTGGCCTATGACCCCTGACTTCATAAGAATATAAGTTTACTTTCTTGTGGCACTCAGAAACTGTAATAAAAAAATTTGAGCAGTAGAACACTAAGAAAACCAAAGATCCTCTGATTCTGGCTTCCAGGTTTATTTAAGAGAGAGCTCCAAAATCTAGCCAAATGCTTGGTTCTTTACTTAAAAGTTTTCCAACATCTTCATTGAATATTTTATATAAATTGAGGCTTTTCTGGCCATTTAAATGGGTGACCTGGTAGAATTACTCCTTAAGTAAGACTGGTCTGTGCCTTAAAGCACATTTCCTAAAGCAACCTCTTCAAAAGAGAAACTAAAAAATCATCACAACCACAGTAGCCCCAGTGGGACAGCCCCACTGGTTCTGTTAATTGGAGGAATAACTGCAGAAAGTTACCAGACACCTGTAACACTGTTTAACACCCAGCATTTACATGTAATACTCCACTACCAGAAGAAGGGTTTTGGAAGTTAGCTCAGCAAAATGGTCTGGGTCAAGGCCAGCATCTAAAACAGCATCTAATCCAAAAACTGAAATAAATATACATACACACACCAAAATTATGAACCTAATATGAACCATTTTATATATAGTAAGCATGCAAACCTATTCAATAAAGATCTACTAAATGAGAGTTGAATAGGCAGTGGTGTGTATTAACCAGTATTTTTCTAAAATGGAAAGCAAAGTCCTATCTTAGACAAACTTGGCAGGACAGCAACAAGAGGAATACCAGAGCATGCGAACAACAGAGCTGAGCAGACCCTGGGCCACCTGATCTAACAGTAGAGACGAGTGTTTGTTGTGGAGGGGCATGGCTTTCTCCCCTGACATCGACCTCACAAGATTGTGGATAAGCTCCAAAACCTCCTATTTGCTTATAAGGCCCCATTATTTTCTTACCATAAATTTATTTAAGTTATATTTTTTCAGAAATGTCTATTTTCTATTTTTATCTTCTAGGGACATTTTATAACATTTTTGTCCTACTATTTAAGACAGTTGGGCATGGGGGAAGGGGGGCATTTGTCTACAAATTTTTAGGACAGTAAAAAATTATCACTCATTCAAATTCATGAGAACATATGCGAATAATTCTTTTCTGGCTTTACCCATGATTTCATAGGTAACTGGAGATGATCTGGGCATTCAAAAAGGAAGCCTATTTCAGAGACAGCTCTCCACCCCAGTGGTGTTTCAGATGCCCTTTCCTTGGGGCTTCTTTAACCTCCTTCTAACCTGGAAATGCATATTGTATATCCAGAAGATGAGCATCATGTTCTTATACCTGAGCAGGACAGTATTTTTGGTTCACACTCTTTTTGATGAATAATTTTTTGTTGGACTTTTATGATTACAGCAGTCAATGTCTTCTTGAAAAAGTTACCAAGCACTCTCCAAGTTTCTTCCAGGGTCTTTAATGAAAAACCCAACTTGTGTAGATTATTTTGCTGTTTGTACATCACTTTTTCTTTGCTCAAGTGCCCTTGGAAACCTATAAATTCCTTTGTGAGCTGGGTACACCTAAAACCTTAGACTAAGAAGCAAACACAAGTATCCCAACGACACTACAGCTGAGCAGCATGGATTTAGCCTGTGCAGGGCCATTGTGTGCATATTTTTTTCAATAAATTTACACTACGCCCTCCATACTCCCAGGTTTCGAATCTGTAGATTCTACCAGTTGGGGACTGAAAGCAGTATTTTTGATCTACAGTTGGGAATGTGCAGATGTGAAGAGCCATCTGTATGCATTGTTCTATGCCATTTTATATAAGGGACTTGAGCATCAGAGGATTTTTGACATCCATGGGGGTCCAGGAAACAACTATCTCTGGAACAATTCCCCTCCTGGCTATTGCTTTCTCCTCTTCACTTCAGCTTCTACTATGCCCCAAAGTGTCTCCTCCCTCATGCTGCCTTCACAGGCGCAACCCTCATCTACCTGATCTGTCAGTTAGCCCATGCATTAAAAGGCACATACCTATGTTATTTAATTTATATGTGGGATATAGAAGAGAAAGCAACAAATGAACGAACAAGACAAACTCATAGACACAGATGGCGGAAGGGCGGTTATCAGGGGTCAAATACATGGTGATAGAAGGAGACTGGACAGACAGTAGGTGATGAGCACACAACACATTATACAAATGATGTATTATAGAATTGTACACTTATATAATGTTATTAAAAATATCACCTCAATAAGTGTAATGAAAAGAAAAAGGCACAGGCCTAGACATTAGCCATAATAACTTGGGAGTACGGGGAACAGTGGAAAATTAGTCTTAGACTCTGGAGTCAGAATGACCCGAATTCCAATCCTGAAGCATAGAAACAGCTGTGTGGTCTTCATAGGTAAAATGGGGAATAACAAATTATATCTCATAATATAATTGTAGACATTAAATAAGATGATTTAAAATACCTATCAGATAATGCTCAATGCACATATCAATGATTACTATAAATACAAAAGAACTTATAAAAATGGTTAAATCCATTGGTATGACACAGTGAGGATTTTCACCATTCGATGGAATAGGATATTTGAATATCAAAGAAGTCAAACTTTTCACTACTGACTGGTCTATTCAAACTCAGCAAATTTAGCAGATCCTGACCAAATTGAGGTCACTTTGTTACTACAAAATTTTTGAAATGAATTTTTTCCTTACGAAGTCATAAGGGTGGGTAAATTGAGGTCTTTGCTACCTCAGTAAAAATGACTAAAAATGCCTTTATCTATAAATTCCCAAATAATTGCAATGTCCTTAGAGATTGCAGATCTCCCTGCCTCTTATCATGGTTGTTTAGACTAGCTGAAATGTCCTTGGTTCTTCAGACCTAAATAAGGAAAATGTGAAGAAACCTAGATGAGAATTTGTCAATCTCCTTCAAGAGAAAGAACCTTATCCCTGACACGGATATGCCAAAGTTGCAGGCTCAAGCCCCAGTTGGGGCACATACAGGTATGAACCAATGAATGCATAAATAAGTGGAACAACAAATTGATGTCTCTCTCTTTCTCTCTCTCCACCCCACCCTTGCTAATTAATATATTTTAAAATTTTTTTTTAAAGAGAAAGAACTTTTAGTTGGGAGAGGGGAAATTGAGGTAAGTTTTATTATCTTTTAATTTTTTCAAATGCGTACTTTTACTGATTTGGACATTTAAGAAAAAACAATTTTACTTTTAACAATGATTTAGAGCATAAATCACTTCACACTTTTCCATCTGTAACTGGCATAATATCTATTTATACCATAATGCTTCTTTTCCTTACTACTATAGAGGCCGACGTTGGGTACCTATTTTTGTCAACTTTATATTCCCAAGGTTTAATACCATGCTTGTAAGACAAAAGGCAGGACCTCAATAAATGTTCATTGAGTGAATGTAATGCGTTCTGTGATTGTTTTAACTGCTTCTCTAACATAGCAGAGGATTAGACCAAGCCCCAGAGCAATCCTTTAACACACTAATGTCTCTCGCAGCTGAAAGAAACCCAGCAATTATTTATTGGGGGCATCTTCCATGGGCCTTGCACTCTGCTCGGAAAAAGGCAATGTTTTGCAACAAAAGTAAACATGGGCCTTTCAGCCTCCTACGTGAAAAAAGATGTAAGTTGGGAATACCAGATAATCTGAATTTTGAAATATTACAATTTGTCAGTATTTATTGGAGATACTTCCTCTTGGCTCTAAAAGGTCACAGAGTCGCAAGGAGTTGCCCTGTAAAGGATCTTCCTGATCATTTCAGGCCTGGCCGTTTCATAGATGAGAAAACTGAGGCCTATTGAAATAAAATGTCTGGCACAAGTTACAGTGATACAAAAGCAGGGCTAAAATCTGGGTTCATCAGTTTTTAGGACTTACACCCTAACACACAAGTACGTTAATAAGGTCTGTGATCTTGGAAGAAAGGATCATACATATTACATTTTTATAGTGTCTCTTCTTTTTAGTCTTACACATTTATACTAGGTGTGAAGGCAAAAGCTGGTATCATTTTTCTGAAGAATGCATTTTCTAACAAAAATATATTGTTCTAAACAAAACTTAAAATCACTACTATTCTAAATATTTCTTTAAAAAAGGGGGGGTCTGAAATGCTTTCTTGGAAACCACTTTATAAAACTGACGATCATAAAGATTTTTCACATCAAAATCAACAAAGTGTTACCACTGGGCTGCATTACTGATTCAAAAGGTAGCATCAAATAAATAACTGATATGTGGTTATTTCCGTATTCCTCCCCCCTCCTTTCCTGCCTTTCCTGGTGTATGTGTGTGTATTTTTAACACAGAATATACAAAGGGCCCAAAAGGACTGTAAAAATATATTTACAGTATATAAAAACTGAACTCTGATATGAATTACCTAAACGTTGATGTAACTTTACTTAACACTTTTACTTTCATGGTGTTTATAAGATCTCTTGCGAGCATGACTTAGTGCTAAACTGTTAAAAAATTTGTTCCAGTATGATTTGATGCTTTCATTTTCTCAAAGAGTTCCTATAGCAAAAGGAGGCATTCAAAATCACTCCACTGAGCTACAGTTGAAGTAGTTTAGTGCACTGTCAATTCAGCTCTAAAATCCCTCTTGGCTCGGTTCATGGCCACTGTAGGTGAGTTCCTAATTACTTCCAGCCTCTGATGCTGTAATAGTACCATCACCTGATGTTCCTGCCACTCAATCACTTTCTTCAACGTTACCAGTGCATGGTATGAAGCCTGCTTCAAAGACCCTCCACTGCCTGGCCTGGTGAATATGAGCCTCTAGAATCTGATCCATTATTACTTTGAAGCAATATTTCCTTTGCACATACCTGTGGGCCTCCCAATCTTTGGCATGCCCTCTCCCTCACTATTCCCTTCACCAAGATTGTCCTTTCCCCTTATTTTTTCATCCAATAAAAACTTGACAGCTGATCTGTACCACCTGCTAAAAGTGCAAAACCAAATAAGGTGACTTCCCCATGCTCAAAGGGTGTGCCCAAATCTCATCCAATCTTTGAGACACATTTTAAGTTTCCATGAAGACTTCCCCAATTACAGATCCAGATGTTCCTTCTCCCTCATCTGTCATCTATCTTTTTAGCATATTGTCTTACTCTCCTCAACGACTAATCATTTTATCCAAAAGTCAACACACGAGTGTTGAGAATCTATTGTACCCAGGCATATGCTAGCTTCTTCCCCATGTTATCTCATTAATGTCTCATAAGGAGGTTATTTCTGTACTTCCTCTCCCTGCTGTACACATTCCTTGAGAGCAGGAATATCACTTTACCCACCGTTATCCTCTTGGTAACATTCACAGTGCCCAGAACATAGTAGACGCTCAACAAATATATGCTGAAAGAATTAACAGATACATAAATAAATTTGGGGGCAGAAGGATTTTTGAAAAAAAGTTTTAGCTCAACACTACTTCTTGTTTTGACTCTGCGGATTATTTTAAAACTTAAAATGTATACCTCATGCCATCAGCACTAAAAAAAAGGAGGGGGGCAATTAACGAACAGCACAGTCACTAAAGATACTCTTCTCAGTCTGAAAGGTCTACTTACTAGCTAACTTGACTGCTATCAGGGAATTTCAAACTTCAGTGTCTTAAGAGAAGTATGAGTGAGCTGCAAGGAATGCACGTGGTTTGTCCCTAATTCTGCCAACTACAGAGAAAGCCATCCAGAGTACCATGCATCCTCGTCCAAGCATAATAGTAGATTCCCCCAAAGCCAGCCACCAGGTACAAACTTTTGTACCACATTTCATGCTGAACAGGAATGTCTCCAGGAGTGCCAGAGCACTCTAAAAATGGTGCAGAAAGAGACACTCGATTCTTGGAAGAGGACAGGGCTTTCCTTAAGTCAGCACCAGGCTCTCCATCTTTCTATGAATGCACTCCTGCACTTGCCCAACTCCTGAGAGAGTAAAACTCCTCTCTACTCACAAACCACCCGTTTAAAGCTGCAACCTGCACTCTGTCTCTCTTTCCTTTGCTTTATTTCTCCTGTAATATATTACCATCTAACATATCATACATCTTACTTATTTGTCTTTTTTACCCCACTAGAAGGTACCCTCCCATCCAGGCAGCATTTTTTAACCATCCTATCATTACTATTGTCCCAAAGGCTAGAACACAGCCTAGCCCATAGGAGAAGCTCCAATGTTTGTTGAATGAATGCTGAAATTCTTTTATTGATCCTTAAATGTATATTACCGAATATCAGGATTCCACCAACTGTTGGGAACTACCTTGCCTGGTTTCAGAAGCTGCAAACCCCAACGGATAAGGCTGAGTGAGAGACTTTGGAACCCTAAGCCATTAGGGAGACAAAGCTTATCTCCCTGGCAGGGGCCCCTCCTCTGCCCCGTTTACTTTACCCTGCTTGGCCCCGAGCCTGACCGGTTAGCCAATGACAGGTAAGATTCCTCAAGGGAGGGACGACCTAAGACAGGCATGGTCACGAAGAGGCCCTCAGGGAAGGACTTGGGGGGGCCATAGAAAAAGGGGGTGATAGACTGTCACCCCTCGGCTTTGACATAGCCTGAGTCCTCATTCTGTCTGCAAGAAGTCTCCTAATCTCTTGGCTGTCTTACTTCCCCTGCCAGACTTAAGCCTGAAACAATGACAGAGGGCGGTGCGGCCCTCTGGAAAGGGCAGGTTCCCTGGGGCGATCAGGCCTAAGAAAGAATACAAAAAAACTTGTGAAAACTACTTTGCTAAGAATGCCCTCAGTTTTCTGATAAGGGTCCAAGCATGAAATGAATTTGTTTCCCAAAGTTTTATAGCCCTTTAGCTAACTGACCCTGACTCAGAATAAGCCCTCAGAGTTCTTTGTTTGTTATCTATTGTTTGGTCCTTACTGCCTGACAATGATTGATGAGCTTTACCTATATTCCTGTGCAAACTGAACTCAATAAAAGCCCATTGAGGAACTGGCTCCTGGCCCTTCTCCTTTGAGAGATCGGCCACCTTTCCTCCCCAAGCAGATCATGTCTTGGGAGACTTATTCTCAACCATGGCGGCAGTGCCCTGCCCCCCCCGATAACCAACCCAAGAAAACCATTTGTTTTTTTAAACCTGTTTTTATACATAAATGAGTATAAATATAATTATGCCATGCTTGCAAAAGACAAACGAACACACATAAACACAGATACACTTATTATCTAACAGAAACAGAAGAGTTTGTGCAAAGTAGTATAAATTCATAGCTGCTGTCTATATGCAAAGCAGTTGACTAGATTTTGCTGTTTAATTTTCAAAATGTCTTTAAAATGTAACTATTATTTTTCTTTATAAACGTGAACACCAGAGTACCATGACATTGAAGTGCCTGGCCCAAACTCACAGAGCTAGGAGGTGGCATAGATGACATTCAAACGGGGCTTGTCAGACATACGATGGTAGTTTTAAACCATGCTGTCTCCCAGGTAGATATTAAATGGCCATTTAATTAGCTTTCTGAGAGTGTGGCTAGGCCCAGAACTCAGTTTTAAATCATGAAAAAGAAGCCAATCAAATGAGGCAGGGGGTGGGGGGTGGAATAACTGTTCCAGCAATCAGATATTAAGAGTCCAGGTGTAAGATTCCCTGGGTAAGTAAGGTCACTGGAAAGGGCACTGCCTTTGGACTTACATGCTGTGGCCCCTCCTGTGTGATGCAAGGTAAGTTACTCATCCTCTTGGAGTCTCGGTTTCAAGATTGGAAGGGGAAGGACAGGGAGAGGGGAAGAACAGAAGTGGTGGAGGGTATTTAAATTATATCAGCCAGCAAGATTTGTTAGGACCTTTAAGATGAGATAGTTGAAAGTGCATTAAGTGCCTGATATAAAATAGGTAGTCAATATGGGTTATATTTAATGTCACATTTTATTCACTTCATGAAGAGTAGGACAAATATAAAGAAAGAGAAAAGAAAACCAACTGGGATAGTTTCATGAGAATCTGGGAAAGACCGAATTAGATCTCAACATTATATATGTCAGAAAAGCCTATAAAACTCTAAATTCAGTCTTACATTTCATTCATCCACTAACTCCCAAATGCCTCTTTAGTTGATAGGTACTAAAGTAGGTACTGCCAAGCATAAAAGGCACAATGATCACCTACACAAATAAGACAAAGTTCAATAATTTCATTCACTTAACAGATATTCAGTCAGTGGTCACCAATACCATTAATTTACTAAACATATGTTTTAGAACCATCATAAAGTCTTTCAAATTTTTCTTAAAATTCTGTACGATAACTATACTTATGCCATCATCCTAAGTACCACAAAAATTTAAAGCTAGAAAAGTTAACCAAACAATTTTGAGAACTTTTGAGTTTCATTTCATGTTATCAGAGCAAATACTTTTGTAGCACTATTTCATTATAATATAAAGCAGCTTGTTTAGATCATTGTTACTTGCCTAGCACTTATACATTTATAAAGAAAATGAGAATTGATTAATTTTTCAAACTAGTTTGAACATTATGAAATTTACCTAAAATATTTATTATTCCTAAGTCAAAATAAGTACACTAGCAGAGAAGTTGTATAATAGACCATAAGAGAAAATGGTTGGGTAAGAAGTTACTCAGCAAATCAATATAATTACTTTTCCTTCTGAAAATATAGCAGGAATGTGAGGGATAAAGGAACCACACGTTACTTTCAGGTATAATAACTTTACCACACTTGTAATGAATAAAGACTGTTTTGCAGGTATGCTAAATGGAAAGGGCCAGCACAATGAGCAGTTTTCAAAATATCATGATAAAATATCTAATTCATATATTTTAAATTAATAAAACATTTAGAATTTTATTCTTGCATTAACATTATGATTATTATAGATTTTTATGAGGGTAAATTGTTTTTATGTTATTTAACTCAGAAGTTACTTTTCATAACCTAAAAGAAAAATTAATTGCAACTTTGGGTGTTTAGCCAAAGAAAATAAAAAGTAATTTGGAAAGATATATGTACCCCATGCTCATTTTGGAACTATTTACAATAGCCAAGATATGGAGGCAACCTAGGTGTCCACTGATAAATAAACGGATAAAGAGGATGTGGTATACATGCACAATGAAATATTACACAGCAATAAAAAAGAATGAAATCTTGCCATCTGTGACAACATGGGTGGATCCAGAGGGTACTGTGCTAACTGAAGTCAGATAGAGAAAGACAAATACCATTTGGTTTCACTTATATGTGGAATCTAAAAACAAAATAATAACAGACTCATAGAAACAGAGACCAAAGGGAGGGAGAGGGTGGGTGGATGAGTGAAAAGGGGAAGGGGAACATAGTCAGTAACATTGTGGTAAGTTTGCACAGTGACAGATGGTTTCTGGAATTGATGGGGTGACCATAGAGTAAAATATTAAAATGTTGAGTCACTATACTGTACACCTGAAAATAATATAATAAGATTATAAACCAACTATACTTAAATTTCTTAAAAAATCCAAAAGAGAACATGAGTTTCTTGCAAAAATTATCTCATGTTGCATAAATGATTTTGTCACTTCCTAAAATGATTTGTCACTGAAAGCACTTGATCATAATTTATTTAATCATGTGGCCCTGTGTATCATGAAATCTAAAAAATCTGGGTTTTATTTAGTCAACAAAATAAGCAAATAACCAGTGTTCTGACAAAGGACTTTTAAAAATATAGTCCTTAAGTTACCCATACTAACATTTCCCAAAATTATGACGACAGTAAAACTACAAATGTGATCAATTTAAACACTTGTAATTTACGGGCAGGAATAACTACAGGATGAATGTCACCTCAGCAAAGTTTATTAGCATTAAGGAATCAAAATATGGAGGATCAGTGGCTCTCAGATCTCAGATAGAGCTGATCTTCAGAGGGCATAGTAAAGGTTGCTGATTCAAACAAAGACATGAGCCAGGAAGCCAGCAGGAAAGTTCTGAGAGGTTAGGTATTACAGTGTGGGCAAAATGGTCGGTGGCCAGTGGGACCCAAAGAAAAGGTTAAGGATTACCTTGAGGCTTCATGTGTAATATCCCTACTAGAAACAATTAGCACCTTTGAACTACTGCAAACAAGCAGTCTCTTTGCAAAACAGCAACATTTCACCACTGGTGAGGGAAGAGATCACCATTCCAAACTCTTTGTTTAGAATCCTGTATTTTACAATCATGTCGCTGAGCTAAGTGAAAGGTCCAGTACAACTGTTGTTTTAACTACTTAACGCATTATCACTACCTGCTGAACAAGAGTCAAACTCAACCAGGGAAGCCCCAGACTATAAAGAGAGTAATGGATTTCCTGCTGAATATCCTACCAACGGCCACTCCTTAAATAAGGCGGAGAAAGGTAACTATTGCTCCTTTTAAGAAAATCATTCTATTGAGCAGCACAAAGATAGTGAATGCATTAGTTATCCTTCCAGATGTGCAGGGAGCTGAACCTCTACAATCTTAGTTGCCCAAACAAATACCCTCAAGTCAGATGAGATGCATTCTGAAACCTTCTGCTTCCAACTAAACACAAGGTACTGATCTTCCATCACCATTCTCACACAAAAATCAAGAGCTTTTATTTCCATTTAGCTGCCACTTAAGATTAATAAAAAGTTTGTTTTTCCTTTTGTTCTCATAACTCAAGTCCTCACTGAGAATACTTTCTTCATCACCGATTGCCAATTTTTGGTATGTTAAAAATCCAATCAAATTGCACTTACATGGTATAACAATTAACTGTCAGTGATGGACAAAAGGGGTGGATGCTTGAAGTCATTACTATATTCTATTACTGCGCCCATCTAGTTTAAGAAAGAAACTTTATAAAGGTCAGAAGTTTTTCTTCTTTAATCAGAACTCTGACAGCCTAACTTTGAAAATATATTAAATTGGTTGGGCCAAGAAATGTGTAATAGAATACAGAACCTTTTGCTAGTACATTGCAGAGGTAAAGAAGTATCCATTATCTATTCTTTCAATTGCATTTCTATTATGTTTATAAACTTAAAAATAAGGACTTCATAAACAACTAGCATTTTATATGTAAAGACTATATTTATAGTTTTCTTGATGTAATGTTTTAAATATCTAAAGACATGTTCTCCTCGGATACAATTCCCTGCACAGTCTCCACATACAGCTGTGCAAGTTGTTCTGTGCATAACCCTAGAGGGCGCCATTCACATCAGAGAGCCTAGATCTATACATTTATTATGACAATTTCCTGCCAAAATGCAGAAAAATGTCTAACAAAATCAATCTGTTATGATAATTTTTCAACATTTGAAACTCTAATATCTCAAGAAAGGGGTGCCTTTTTTCTAATATACAGAGAAAAATAGGCTAGCAGCTGTTAGGACTACCTGGCTCTTGTTCCCCTGAAAGTAAGGATTTGGGGGATGCCCACCCCCACGTTAACTCCCAAAACCAGACCTCTGATAAAACATACCAGACTTCCTCTCTGAACTGCAGAGCAGAGGTTAATTTCCCTTGAATGAGACATAAAAACACCAACCTTGAAAACATCATCTAGGGTTTTAACTCACTGTTTAGTCCACCTACATTTGAGGGCATTCAGTCAGAGTCACAGAGTATGTAGTCACTACGTTTCACTACAGTAGTTTCTTAATAAGGCCACCATGAGGCGTCACAGCACACGAATCAGTTAAATCACTCTTTCACAAATAAAGCCGATAGGGTTTTATAAACTTCTTTCTCCTGATCAACAGCAATGAGCAGTTTATACTTTGATGGATAGAATACAATCTAACAGCCCTGGAAATTTTAAAGGCTCTTTTACTTAAGATTAGGATAAACTGCTAAAAGGCTGGGATGGTTTTTAAAACCAGACTGTAATAAACTTATGACATTTGATAAACTGGGATGCCATTTAACAATGTGGTATTGTTTTGCAAATTCTTCCTGTTTTCACAGGACTCAGGGAGCTACAGCAAAGCCATGTTTCAGTTTATTATCTGTTGGTTACAAAAATTATGTTAAACTACTGAATAAATTAGAAGTCAACTAGTAAGACAATAAAATTATTTCTAAGTTAGTATGTATGGTGTATTACATATAAGCTTTATTCTAACATTTTTAGCCCTTCAATCTTTTTAACTACTTATAAATAACAATATAAATAGTCACATATTCCTGCTATGGAAATGGTGCCATCAACTGACTAAAACGATTTTTATGTTATTTTGGAGTAAGTAGATTTCTATAGCAAAACACCAAACCAAAAGTCTTACATATTGAGTTCTAGCTTTGCTATTCACATGACCTGGGTCCAAGTTTCTTAATCTAGGCTTAGCTTTCTTCAAATTTAAAATGATGGATTATGCTACTCCAAGATCATCTATAATATCTCTTTTAGAGCTAAAATTCTATTTTCTTTGTTAAGTTAGGTGAATTCCAAAACTATTTTCTTAGCATACTATACAACACTAACTTTAACTTTAGAACTTTACCATATACTGAGAATGATCCAAGAAGTAAAATTATGAATGAGCCAGAAAGCTGTGCTTTAAACCCTCAGCATTACTACTCACTAGGAGCAAGACGGTACATGGCACTATGGGGTGATCCCAATGCCAAGCGGGAAGCACAAGAGGCAGGTAAGGGAGTGAGGGAGTAGGAGCCTGGCCTCCTTAGACAGAGTGAGCTGGAATGGAATGCCAGCTCCACCACTTACCGGAAGGATAACCTTGGGCAAATGGCTGAGCCGAAGACACAGCTCCCTCTGAAATGGAGACTATTCCTTCCTCACAGGCTGTTTCGAGGTAGAAAGAGACGGGCAACCAGATTCAGAATTGACATAACTGCTTAAAAACTAAGAACTTGAAGTTATCCACGTGACTTTTATTTTTCATACCCCATCTTAAACGAAAAGCCGACCTAAAGAAAAGAAAGCTGACAGCTCCCAACCCCTTCCATCTTTATATGCCTTCTCCAATAAACACAGGCTCTGGCTTTTCTTCAAAATGTAATTCTTCACTGTCCCCTCCCCACTGCCCCCTGGCTATTGTTAGATTGTTCTTAACTTCAATGTCTCTGGAGGGGACAGTGGGGAGAGGGGATTACAGGAACTACTATAAAGGACACATGGACAAAATCAAGTGGGAGGGTGGAGGTAGGGGAGGGAGGGAGGTTTGGCTGGGGAAGGGTGGAGGGATGGAGAGAAAAGGCATACAACTGTAACTGAATAACAATAAAAATTTAAAAAAAACATTAAACAAAATAAACTTAAAAAAATTGTTAAATGTAATTCTTTACAGACTTTTTTAGCTATTACTACCTACATCATGCCTCAAAGTGGGTATAGATATTCAAGTACAGATTATAAAAATTAAATTGAAGCAAAGGGAATCTATAGAAACAAATATTCTAAATAAATTGCTTTTGAATCAGACTGTAACTTTTTAAAATAAAAACAAAGTTTCCGGAACTCTAATACAGTCAATCTTTTATTCTTCTCCCGCAGTAAAATAATTACTAGACTCTTTACTCCTGGGGCACTTTGAAATAAGATGCTAACACGTAAAACTTTTCTACTATGTAAAATATTAATTGAATAATTGATCCTGCAATAATTTTTGGATAAATATCTTCTCTTTTATAGTTGGCAGAGGTGATGTATTGAATTCTCTAACAAGCCTGTGAAAAGTTCCTTTTCCACAAAGTGCCAAATTAAATTGTCTTTTAAATTTAAAATGAAGACAACTACAGCACATGCCTTCATTTCTTTGAAAACACCAGTTAATATCAAATTATAATATGAATGTGTTCCAGAAATGGGTGTATCTCAGATATCTAGATATCGGTTCATATTTTCCAATTAATTTTCATTATAATTTCAGAAATGTCTCACAGGAAAAAAAAATGGCCTCAATAGATATCTAAATCTCACTTAAGAATCCTAATATACACTTCAAAGTACTTCCTTGTCAGTGTGTGGTCCCTGTACCTTTAATTTTCCATCACAAGCTAAATGAAGTTAAATCAAATGGATAGTCGTTCCACATGATCTGAGAACACTTATTTAAATACACAAATAAGAGTTAAGCACACCAGAAATTTAAGGCCCATTTCACTGATATTTTATATCCCACCAGGCATGAACCATTAAATTACCATACTGTCTATGCCACTGCTGTTCCAGGTATTTACAATAACTTACTTGGTTGAAAATAAGTGAAAGAAAAAAAAATCTTTGTTCAAATAAGATAAATTCTGCTCTGCACAGTGGGCAGCTCACTCGAGGAGGGCCAGACTACTGGGTTCCAGTTTCATGGGAGCCACTGCAAACTCAATGACCTGGGTCAAGTCACTTAACAATATTGAGCCTATTTTCTCATCTGCAAAATGAAAATAATGACACCCTACTATCTACCTCACAGAGTGGTTTTAAAGAGCAAGTGAGAGGTCACTGAAATCACAGTGTTAAATCTAGATTGAAACAGCAAGTGTATGGTATGTTACTACTATGCCTTTAAGGTTGACAGCCTTGCAACAAAGAAAGATTTAATGATTTGATAACTTAACGACGAGTGTGTGCTAAATATGGAGGAGGGCTCTCTGAAGAAATTTTTATCCAATGCTAGGAAGTTTGAGCAGAATAAACTGTTTCTGTAAGAGCAAAGGGGAACTTCCTATATTTACTACGAGGCATCAAAAATGCAAATTAGAGCATAGTAATTTATTAATTCTGCAGATGTGAAACTGCTTTAAATAAACAAGTCCTAAATGAGACTGAACTATAAGAGGTGCTCAGAGGACACCCGTCTTGACCAGTGTGAGAGAGCCAAAAAAGGATGGATGCCTTCATCTGGCCAGCTTCTAAAGAAGAGAGCTAATGCCATAACTTCTCAGGAAGGAAATGTTTGCTCCCCCCGACTCTGACGGCACTCAATAAAATACACAACGGGTTTATTTTATGTCCACAGAATTAGAATTTGTACCTTTTAAAAACGAAGTCTGAATAAGAAAATTTCAAAAAGAGGAAAGAAAATGCAATGTGCCTTGTTTCACTTATGTGCAAATAAATAAATCCAGTCCTATTTGTAATCCATGACATTGCTGTGATCCATGGCATACTCTAGCTTTAGTGATGAGGGAGGAAGGTATAGGATAATAGCATGTAAAAAATAATTCTATTGGATACTCCATTTTCTTCACTGATAATGTCAATAAAAATATGTTAATAACTTTTAAATAAACAAGTGTAATTTGGCAGGTGTGGTCACTACAGCCATCTCTGTGCAGGCAACACTGCTAAGGCTTAAAAACATATCTGTGTGTGAGATAATCCCAGAATCTCTGGCTTTGCTTCATTCAGGGCAGGATTCATTTACAGGCCTCCATCTTGGTACTGATCCATTCTGTACACACAAAGCCTCTTACACCCAGTACACAGTATAAAACAGAGTAAATTCAACAAAAATTAACCCGACACCTACCATACCATGTCTTAGGCACTGTGGGCAAAAAGATAACTAAAATCCAGACCCTACTGCTTAAAAAGTTTACACTTTTTGAGATTTGAGGTTACCAAAGCCACTCCTCCGAGACACTCTTACTAACATTATACCCCCACTACCACCACACCATCACCACCCACCAGCAGCTATAGCTTTCTGCCTACCTACAGCTCATCAGATTGTGTCCCAGGGCCTCCTGGAGCCTAAGGCCAGATCCTTCATGCTGAGCCACACACTGTCTACACCCCTGCTCAGTCAACTAGTATTTATTGAGTCCCTACTATGTGGCAGCCACTTTTATAGGCACAGGAGATACAGCAATGAACAAAAATTGTTTTCTATTCTTACCAGATCCCTCGTGCTAAGCTGGCCTAATTCTGCCTATTCACTCAACAGTATCTACTGAACTCCTACCATGTTCTAGGAGCTGAAGATGTAGCAGTAAGCAAAATGAAGTCCCTGATCTAATGCAACTTACCTAAACTTGGTGTAACACTACTCAATTTTGGCCTATGGTCTCCACAGTGGGTTCTCAAACACTACAACATAAATAAGACGTTAAGCCCCACTGCAGTCCGGATTTGGAGCCCTGAGGTAGGTAAGAAGAAAATTAGAAGTTTTCTTTATATTCAACTTATCTTTTTTATTTTTAAGCTATTTATATTTTATTATGTGCATAATATATTAATAGCTCAATATACCTAATTTATAAATAAATGTACACATATCAAAGATACATGCTCAAATTCTTTTACTGAAGATAGGACCACACTGGCTTAGACGACACATTTGGAATGAACTGTCTGGCCCAGGTAGGGTTAACCTGGGCTTTCCACCAGGTTCATTTCCTCTTTGATAAATTAAAGTTAGCATTTTGCAACAATGCCTAAATACTAAGTAATACAACCAGTGTTCAGGTCCATCCCAATTTCCCCTACCTAATGGTCTCCTATCACCACCCTACACTCACCATCCCTGTGTCCCATAGGTATAACAGCATCTTTATTTTCTATTCCACATGTGGTATATGTGTGTCATTACTATTCAGATACATGCTGAAGCCACAGCTATTATCTTTTTTATTCTGGAAGCCCCAGAATTCCTAATCCAGCTTTATATTGGGTTGGCCGAAAAGTCTGTTTATCTTTTTCCCTGTAAGATGGCTCTAGAAGCACTTAGTTGTCTTTAACTTCATTCGAAACAATTGTTAAATTGTATTGTGACAGTTGTCACATTAGCGTGCATTTAAAAAAAAATCAAAATTGGTGAATTTTTGTGTAGCCATTTTAATACTGAAGATGGAGGAAAATATGCAACATTTTCAGCACATTATGCATTATTTTTTCAAGAAAGATACACATGCAACTGAAACACAAAAAAGATTTGTGGAGTATATGGAAAAGGTGCTGTGTCTGATCGAACATGTCAAAAGTGGTTTGTAAAGCTTCAAGCTGGAGATTTCTCACTGGACGATGCTGCATGGTCAGGTAAACAATTAGAAGTTCACAGCGATCAAATCAAGACATTAATTAAGAACGATCAACATCATACCATGCAGGAGATAGCTGACATACTCAAAATAGCCAAATCAATAAAATGAAGAATATATCTTCTATCTTATGGAAAAAAACATACAGACTTTTTGGCCAACCCAATACGTTTTGATATTCAATAAACACATTTTGCATAAAATAAAGACAATTCAATATATAGGACCCAGAATTACCAAACAGATATGATAAAAGATGATTATTTGCTTTATCAAAGATGGCTCTTCTTCATAAAATGATCAGGAGTGTATTTCTTTACACAGCTCCCTTATGTCTACTTTACATTGATTACTTAATACAGGAACCTGGGAATAGTAAAACTTCAATCTGTAAAATCAGAGCCACTGCTAATTGAAGATCATTTAGAAATACACACGATGCATACTGAAATTAGATTTTGTCAATAATAATATATTAATTTTGAGAAACTAATTAAGTCAGAACTTTTCAAGAAAACATCTTTAATAAAGAAAAATACCAATCACCCTAATTCTTAAGATCTATGTATTAGACTTAAGGCCATTTAGCTATATTTGAAAGATATGTCAGAAATTACACGTATGGTCACATTTTAGAAAATAAAAGGAAATCCTCTTCCTAACAACTGATTCATGATCACAGTTCCTCATGCAGTAAACTTATCACTATGTTTGAGACAAGTGCTCATATGTGTAACTGTGTCCACATGTTATCAATCCCCTTCTGAAGCCCTTTCAAGCTTCTTTACTTTTGTATGGATTTGTATTATTCGTGCAAAGGCTGTACAAAAAAGTTATTAACATAAAACCCTGGTCTTACAACAAATCTGAACATGTTCTCCGGGACTCCTAAGAACAGGTAGCACCAAATGAGATGACAACATGTATCCATATACATGGAAGTTCATTATCACCATGAGGACTGGTCAGTAATGAAATCTGAATAGCTGTAGTTCCATGATGTCAAACAGTCCCACGACAAAGAATGGAAGACTCACAAGTTATTATTCTATGTATCTGTTCCTTTTTGCTGTTTTAATGTAATTAAGGTCATTATCAATGTTGTGAGCTTATGAAGAAATACTTTCCCAGATCAGCTTCTTTATGATTTTGCTTATTAATGTATTTGTTATCAAAAGCACCCATGGCTGGCACCTGGAACACTGAGCACCATGTTTTAGAAACAAAGTTTTCATCTGAACTGGGCTCATATCCAAAAAGGGTCAGTCAGAAGAGGGCCACAGCTGAAACCAGTCAAAAGGCAGATATTCGGAGGTGTAATAAACCAAGTCATGATCACAAGAAGAATATTAAAGGTTTGATCAAGTTAAAGAGGATCCAAAGACCAGAGGCCACATCACTAAGGCAACCAAACTCATGGGAGTCTCCAGACCATGGCTTACTAAGCCATGAGACAAAACACAGTTGTAAATACAGCTTGAAAACACACTGGAAAACCTGAAAACTAATTAAAAATTATGCCCGATGCTTCCATCAATCTATAATCTCTTATGTAATATAGAAAAGTGCATGTTCAGCTCTTTAGAATCTCATGTTGTACTTTAATAGCTAGACCAGTCTTATTAATATACTCATAACTAGTATAATTTATCTAAGTAAAAGTAAGTACACTATAGTAGTTTATAACATTTTTATCGGCATGTATTTGGACCCCCAGTTTGGAATCTAGTCCAAAGTACCAAATCATGTTAAAGGCACACTGAATAGAATAATGATTTGGTATACGTGGAATCTTCAAACACTTCCCTTTACTTCAAAAGTGTTATCATTACATATTATGACATTAATAGCAACAAATTAAAAAGGAAAAATAAAAAGGAAATCTAAAACATTTGACTGAACATAATTTTTTTAATCTTCACCCAAGGACATGTTTATTGATTTTAGAGAGAGAGGAAGGGGGAGAGAGACAGAGAAGAACATCAATGTGAAAGAGAACCATCAATCAGTTGCCTCCCAGACACACCCAGACCTGGGAATTGAACCTACAACCTAGGTACATGGTCTGACCTGAAATCAAACCTGCAACCCCTTGGTGCACGGGACAATGTTCCAACCAACTAAGCCACCCAGCCAGGGCTGCAACATACTTTTAAAAATAAAAAGTCAGTGGCCTTTTAAATAGACCAAAAGCCATAGAGATGATGCACTAATAATTAAATAAAAGCCAAATTAGGGTTAGAAACTTTTAATATCCACTCTAGTGCTTGGACCAAATTAGTTTTACAACCCTAATAACAATTAGGACACAGTGTCACAGCAAGAAACTGCCCCCACCCTATTCAGTGTCAAGCTCCTATGCTGGAATTAGCCAGTTTTTCAGTGGTATTTACTCAGCACTATTTTATGCCATATCTGTTAGGACAATTAGCATAGAATAACTTATATGGTAGATATTTACATATAGTGGCCTTTTCCAGCTAGTAGAACACATTTGCTTTGGGGACAAGAGCTGTTCCATATTCATCTTTTTAATCTCAAAGTCTAAATCAGCATCAATATGCCATAGGCCCTCAATCCATGAAGAGTGAATTAAATTGATCATGGTTTTTGCTACCTTAATCTCACCAACACTGAACCAAATTAGTTAATATGCAAAATATTCTTTGAATATGACCCAAGAAAAGTTGAAAGAACAGTGTCAGATGCCATAAATTTATGTTTCAGTTTATCATCCACTTAAATGAGAATAGCATGCAAGTGGTTTATTGTGGGGGGATGAAACACAAGAAATGGAAATCCACCACCTTTGGTAAAGTATCAATCAGCTAAAACAATACAAGAGCATACTTTTAATAAGACTACCGTCCACAAAAGCTACTTTGCCAAATTAGGAAAACACCCTATTTCCATGTTTTATGGATCAAGAAAAAAGAAAAGCCACTAAAAAAAAATAACCACATTTTGATCTTCCATATATGATTTACTCTCTGACTTTGCTGAATTTGCAAAGATAAAAGAATTTAATTTCAGATGAGTAGAACTCTTAGTATAAAAAAGCAACATATTATTTTGTATTTTCTAAGTGACTTGCTACTTGTATACAAATGTGTAATTTATAAAATCTCTTCTACTTACCAGAGCAGAAATAAATTTCTTAGGTAAAATAAATCAAACATACCCATATACCACTTCAAAACCTGGAAACTTTTTACTGACCCTACATCTAATTCAAGCTTGATCATTAGACACCCTGAAATGAAGTCTATGAATCTATAATGTTTCCACTAGTAAGGAAATTCTTTTCAAAGTACATGTCAGAAAGCTATTTCATAACACTATCACGTTATGTTGGTAAATTCTTTTAGTAAAATACAGGTCTGTCCAGAAAAATTCCAGCCATTGTTAGTACAATGAGAAAGGTTTGTGCGACATCGATATAAACTGGCAGCCAAGGAGAGTGAACTGGATTGCGCATGTGTGAACAATGACTTCACTATACTAGTCAGTGGGTGGTAGACACCACTGAGTGAGCATGTGTACTGTGTGGCCCTCATATTCAAAACGACAGAGCAAGTAGAGTCAGAAATCTGCATCAAATTTTGTGTTAAGCTTAAACATTCCTCTGTGGAAACTTCAGAGGCTAACTGGTGATTGGCAGCTTCATCACGACAACACACCCATTCATGCATCACGTCTCGTGCAGTTTTTTGGCAAAACGTCAAATCGCCCAGGTGACTTAGTCCCAGAGTTGGTGCCCCACAAGTTCTGCCTTTTCCCAAAACTAAAATCTACCTTTGAAAGGGAAGAGATTTCAGACTGTTGATGAGATTCAGGTAAATACGACAGGGCAGCTAATGGCAATTGGGAGAACTGCATGAGGTCCCCAGGTGTCTACTAGAAGGGGACTGAGGGGTCACTGTCCTATGCATAACGTTTCTTGTATAATGTATCTTCTTCAATAAATGTCTCTTTTTTTCACATTACATGGCTGGACACCTTCTGGACAGGCCTTGTACATTCATCAATTTAAGTATAAAAAAGTACCAGAGTAAAAATATCATAGAATATTCAGCCAGAAAAACTTAACTCCTCATGAAAAAAACAAATTATTTACCATGATATACAAGAGAAAATTACTAAATAGTAAAAATAATAACTGTTATTAGACATTTCTATGATATACCAACTAGAAAAAAAGTTCACTAAATGTCAAATTTATAAACTAAGTTTTGGACTAGTTATTCTTTGGGACCTCACTGATAACTGGCCCTAGCTCAGAGACTTCCTCATTTCTCTCCCTTAAGAGTGATAGAGAGTAGCATTCCAGCCCTATCACTTCCAAATGAAGATTTCTCTTTTGGGAGAAAGAAAACTTGGGGGCAATTCTTGGCTGGAAATTGCCCCAAACCTTTCATTTCTAACCTTTTGGAATGTGGTCCTAAAGGCAAGTAAACAACAGAAAAAACCCTAAAGAGTGGCACTGCAACCAGGCCTCCTTGTGTGACCTCCAACAAGTTACTAAACCAGAGACTTAATTTCTTCATCATTAAAATAGGGTTACCTCTCATCAGAAAGTTGTTGTGAAAAATAAAGTAGTAAAAATAAACCTTGTGCTTCATAAAGAGGCCCTCAGTCCAAATTAACTTTCTCCTCCTCCTCAAAGCAAAATAGTATTTGGGAAACTCTTCTAAAGACTGCTCTCAACTTTCCCTTAAATGAAACTACTAGTCAATCTAGCACCATAAAACACAAAAATAACTGAATAAAAAATTTACTTCAATTTATTTCATAAAAACAATAGGTGACTTGACTTTACATAGCCCTGCTAATTGCACCTCATAATCCCTTCCTAATTGACACTTTCATGCAGAGAATAGGGTGAAGTCTGAAACTCCTATATCATCAACTTTATTTTATGAGTAGTGATAAATACTAAAACACCTCAAAAACTAAAAACAAGTATTTAAATCAAATAAGAATAAAAACGAAGTTCAACTGCATATTCTCAGTCTCCAACATCTGTAAGCAGTAATACAGATGCATATTAGTGAATATGATAAAAGGCTGACAGGAAAAAGAGATTGGATAGGAAAGGAGAGGGGAAGAAAGAAGGAAGGAGGGAGGGAAGAAAGAAAAATTATAACTTCAGTAACTCAAAAGATTATCAAAGTTTGACAGCTGAATGTAGAGAATTATTTTCTCATTTTGTTCCACGCTCCATCACATTCCCTTGCAGTTAATGAGAACTCTACTTGGGTGAGTTTTAAGAGGTACACCAATAGTGGAAAAACAACTCAGCATTTTTTAATATTAAAAGAATCAGTATTGCTAATAAGACTCCCTCTGAATTCCTCAAACTGTGGCTTTCCTATAGTAGTCAACCAATAAATAATAACAGAAGAAAAGCTTTCTTTAGTCACTTGGTATCGGTCTATAGCAAATGAAAACTGGTTCAAGTCTAACTATAACAATAGATCACATCAGCTACTGCTTTACCCTTAATGAATGTCATATATACTCTTCACATCAAACTTTTCGTTTTTCTATGGTTTTATAGAAAATTAAAAGTACAAAGGCAAGATCTTATTTTCGTAAGTCTAGGTACCTTTATTTTCATATCTGTTGAAAAATAAAGGTACCTAGAACCTCTATAAAATAATATAACACAAAAACATTCTCATCTGATAGTAGACTAAATCTGCAGAGACCATTTTTGATTTTGACTTTTGATAGAATTTAAGAATTGCACAAATGGCACTATAATAAAGGAAATATAACCCCTTCGTGAAACCTCTTACAATAGTAACCAATAACAAACAAATTTAGCCTAAATTTTGTTCAGTTACATAAGAAACATTCAACATGGTAAGCATTTCAAGTGTTATATAGATTTCAGTGCTTGTTAATCTAATACAACTGACAATTATAAAAACAACAAAGAAGGAATCACAATGTCAAAATGGACAGACGAGGTTCAAGTAACAGGTGTGTGTGTGTGTGTGTGTGTGTGTGTGTGTGTGTGTGTGTTTGAAGGAGCCTTTTACTCTGCTCTCCTCGGAAGGTATGGTACAAATGATACCAACTACGTAGGTACTACCATTTTGCTTATCTGACTTTATAACCTCTAATGCCTTCCACCCTTGTATTTGAAGGCACAGGGTTCCAACAATTTTACTGAGTTAAAATAGAATGTTAAGGTAACTTCAATGATTCACCAGCTTGCAATGACTCAAAATATTCAGTGATCAAAATTAGCAAAAGAATTTTCATTGAGTGCAATGGGTAGAAATACCACATATTTTAATTCTGTGGACTAAGGAAATTAATACAGTAGGATCACAATCTCTTATGTGAAATACTTAGGTTCAGGTATGCTTCAGATTTTTGTATGTTTTTAAAAGGTTAGAGACACACTGTAATAACCATGTGTGGTCAGGGGGACCACTGTGTAAAGTACAGAACTGCCTAACCACTATGCTGTCACATGAAACTATACAAAATAATATTGAATATAAACTGATTAAAAAATAAAATTTAAAAACAAAGTCAGAGAGCATAAAGCATATATTATGTGACACTCCTAGTTAGACCAAGGATAGACAATACAATCAAATATATTACTAATTCTATAGCAAAGTATGTGAATATTCTTTCTAAGTGAGCTTTAAAAAACTATTTTGCACAGGCCCATGACAGCTTGGGTCAGGTTTTGCTTTTGTCACCAAGTAAGTCTTGATTCCAAACTTTTAGAGGGGAAAAAAAAAAACTTTCAGTTTTTCAGATTTTCTTTTTTTACATAAAGGATTGTGAATATATATCTAATACCACTACACATCAAAGTACAAAGACATTTTCAAAATATATAGAGCTAATTAATTTATTGGAGATGAAAAGGTGCACCCAATTAAAATTTAGCAAAGTAGAATGATGTTCCTGGCAAATATAACCTTAAAAATTAGAAAATGCAATTACTTCACTTCCATTTATTCAAATAAATGAAATGTTCAGACTACTTAAAAATAAATGTCTATGTTAGAGGTAATGAGTATTTGAGTAGGACAGGACTGTTCAAGAACTCCGATATTCCTTGCAGTTGTTTGCACTTCCTTTGCATTTGATCACATGTTGCATTTTCCCTAGTTTTTAGTTTTCACATTGTTTGAGATTTCAGGGACTTGGTGTATTTCCCATTCATTTTCTTCACTTGCCCCACTTTTCTATTTAGGTGTCTATTTTGTGCACTGTAATTTGTTATGCACTCTGGATGTAATGCTTCTCAATCTTCATGCTGACACAAGGATAAGATTTAATTGGTTGTGAAGAGTGCCCCAAGTAATTACTTACAAACAGTTAAATTACCACAGTTTGTAAAGGATTTCACATGTGTGTATGAGAATATTCAAGATTTTTGGTATGATAATAAAATTCTCACTTATATTCTAGTATTCTTAAAAGGGCAAGAAGAGGCTTTATCATACTGTGAACTATGTATAAAACCCACCACAAATTTATGTCTATAACCAGGGAAATCACAACGTGCTGGGTGTAAACATCAGTGGCATGAGTCACAGTAGAAGAAAGTTTGAGGAGTGATGCGCTATCTAAAACATTCCAAGATGTATCAGAGTCGCCAGAGAGAATCCTCAACTAACCACTTAGAAATATGAAAAGAGCTGATCTCCTGTCCTGTGCTTTATCTTCTTTAAAATCCTTCCCCAAACCTGAAAGAGCGTGGTACTTAGTTGTGCATGTCTCAGCTGTTCTTTTTTTTCTTCTGGTTAATGTTAAAAACATATTAGTTTCATGATACCAGAGTTGAGTACCAGTGGTTTTCAATCTTTTTCATCTCACGGCACTCATAAACTAATTACTACAATTCTGCGGCACACCAAAAAATATATATTTTGCCAATCTGACAAAAAAAGATTTAATTTTGATTAATCCACACCAGTTTGTTGTGTTGGCTGTTGTCATTTTCTTTATTTGATAATCTAAAGCAAAAGAGGTCAGTGCCCCTGACTAAACAGTCAGGTATTACACATCTGAAAATTATTGTAGCATACTGGTTGAAAACTGCTGTTTTAGAGAAAACAAATATTAAACGTACAGCTTTGGGAAATTTCAAACTTGGGAGTCAGGATGAAATGAGATGTATCTACGAAAACTAATTCTTATTTTGAGTGCTGACTGTGGATAAGGGTCACTACAGCCATTACTGTCTTTGTAATTCTCATTCTGTGCATGGTAAATATTAATATGCCCTTTTGCACATACGATAAAGTCTATTCTGAAGTGATATGCTCAAAGTCTCTCAGCTTAGTAAGAAACAGGCAGCAGGAGTGAACCCAGGTTCCTTGGCTGGGAAGCCTCTGCTCCTTGTACTACAACTGCTACTACAGTAACATCTACACAGGGCAATGAGGGTCCTCTCAGTACTGCACAGTGCTGACTGAAGCACAGCCATGGAATCTGGAAGCTGGAAGAGACCTCAGAAATCAATGAACTCCAACCCCACTTTCAGGGCATGACTCCCATTCAGTCTTTAGCCATCTGTCTCTTATACTACTTTCTCAAAGTGTGTCAGAGGATCTGTGCCTGCTTCAGTGTCCCCTGCAGTATGAGTTGCAATGCAGATTCCTGAGCCCTGTACTAGACACACTGAATTAGAACACCCGGAGATGGGGCCTGAGGACCTCAAAGTTTAGTATTAGTAAGCACTCTAGGCTGGTGTTTCTCAAACCATAAGTCATAAATATCAGTTTAGTGAATGACGCCTTGTATTTTTTAGTAAAATAGTTTGGAGCACATTAGATTTTTAGGATTAGGTAGAAAGAGAAGATATGAGAGGACACTAATCTTAGTACTGCTTCAGAAAACTTTTCTTTTAGTGTTTATATGTGGATTGTGATATAAAAAGTATTTCTTTTCATATATCTCAGTAAAAAAATTGAAGAAATACAGCTAGCTGTTTTAGACAATTTTTGTCCTTGTTCTTATTTCACCTTTGAAATAAGTTATCAGTCTTTTATTTAATTATCCCCTTTACGGAATAATTCACGGATAAAATCATTCTATGTCCTTATTAGGAGTTCACTTATTCCATTCCAGGAGTTTATTTATCCCCTGATCTTTTCACTCAAGGGCCAAGTTTAGCTACATGGTTTAATTACTTAATCAGTATTTTACAATATTTTTTATTTTCCTAAGATTTCAAAAAATTCAATTCATTCTCATTTTTACTTTGTGTTTTATACATCCTCCTCACTACCTGAAGTTATTTCATTATCTAGATCTTTAAACTGACTCACATATTTTAACTTATTTAGTTTACATTTTGGTAGGTGTGTCAATGCTTCCAGGTCCGTATTTAATCCTTTAAGTCTTTCATTCCCTTAGTCTTCCACCTTCTATTTATATATACTTTTAGACAGAATTCTTTACTGGCTTGCCTTACTTTGAATTTCCATTGTATAATTGATACTTATTTTAATTCTCACCTTATCATTTTCTTTGAAAGGTAAAAAATGAAAACAATCCCCATTAATACATGAGGATTTTCTGGGTATATCTTCACCATTTTAAAATGATGTCCTGGAGTTTCAAGGAACTGTAAGTGCTTTCTAAGGAATAATATGAACACAAATGAATGTTGAGTGAAGCTGTACTCACAAAGTGCTTTCCTCAGGTACGACTTAAAACACAGAAATCTCTGCAATTCGACACTGTATGTGATAACTGTCCTTGAAATAGTACAAACCCACTGACTGAATGAGAGTCACAGAATTTTCAAACTGGAAGAACCTCCATTCAGTCTTTAGCCTCAGTCTTTACTTCCTTCAGAGCAGTGTTTTTCAAAATGTAGCCTGAGGACCACCTGCATGGGATTTACTTGGGACACATGATAAAAAACGAAGCCATGAGATTACAATGTTCTTATAATTGGGGTTTGTTTTCATTTCATAGTGAGAGAAAGGAAGTTGACTAAAAATACTGGACACCATTCAGACCTATTTTTAAAAGGTGCCCTTAATGATGAAACTTTTAAAAATGAGATGGACTTCAAATGACAAATTCAAGGAAAGTGTGGTCGTAAATTAAGCACCTCCTTGAGTTAAATCTCAAAACACAGGTATGTCACACTGGTGGTGATGCAATATGTAAACATTAATTGCCTAAATTTAGTAATTTAGAACAGGCAGTATCACAGTTTTAAACATTTTGCACTTTTGTAAAACAATATTAATCTCACGATTTCCCTTGGTACAGCAAAAAAGGCATGCCTGTATGAGGCTATTTTCCAAAGATTTTTTAAATAGGGTTGAGATATAAAGTCTTTATTACTTCTCTAATATTAAAGTAATTGATATGTAGGTAAGATCTCCAAAAATATGGCTCTCGCTTTACTCATGCTGTTTATGAAATGTAGGAAAACGTAAACTTCAAGTATGTTAGCTATTGATTAATCATTTAAAATTATGTTTGTAATTTTACTGAAAAATATGGTTAAATACTTTTAACTGCCAAGTTAGATTTTTATGAGTTGAGCCACCTTTAGACTTGTTTCTTCTTTCTTTACTACATACAAAAAACCCTTATCAATCACAGTTACTTACAACACAAACAAACCATAATTATTACATGTTCATCCTAGCTTTCACCCAAATGTCCAAACAAATCTCTGTTTCAATAGAGTAAGTATAAAGATCAGGTCTGTAAGGTCAAAGGTGGCATACACTTTCCAGGTTGCATAGCAGAGCTTTACATATGTTAAAAGCAGAGCTATCTCACAAACTCTTAAACCTGAAACTGTTTTTTTTTAATTAGGATACAAAGATCAAGATGGATTTATTTTTAAAAAGTATAAAATTGCAAATTTTTGTTAATATGTAAGTCTGTAATGAAAGATTCTTTCCAAAACTGCCACAGTACCTCCAAATATATAGCACTGAAAAACAACATAGATGAACTGCCTTCTCAATAGTGAGCATTAAAAATGAAATGTAGCCCTGGACGAGTGACACCACTGGTTGGAGCGTTGTCCCCAAAAGGTTGCAGGTGTGACCTCAGGCCAGGGCACATACCTAGGTTGTGTATTCCATCCCCCTGTAGGGGCACATACGGAGTCCTCTGTCTCTTTTTCTCTCCCTCCCTTCCTCTCTCTCTAAAATCAGTAAGTATGTTCTCAAGTGAGGATTACAAAAAATAAAATGCAAATTAAGGCTTCAGTTTCAGAACTTCATAGAGATACGCAGAATACTAAAACATGAAGTTTGGAAACACCTGGCAATGTAGAAGCAAAACCTTTAGCTAAATTCTAATTTGGATAATTAATCCTCAAATCTCATAAATACATTTTAGATGCAAATAACTAGTAATTCATTGTTAGAGGGACTTTTTTAGATTCCTCCTACAAGTTACACTATAAAAACTACTCTGACTTCAAAGACCAAGACCATTCTTAAAAATACTGTTTTAGCCCTGGCTGATGTAGCTCAGTGGATTGAGCAACGGACTGTGAAGCAAAGGGTCACAGGTTCGATTCCCAGTCAGGGCACACGCCTGGGTTGCAGGCCAGGTCCCCAGTAGGGGGCGCGGGAGAGGCCACCACACATTAATGTTTCTCTCCCTCTCTTTCTCCCTCCCTTCTCCTCTCTCTAAAAATAAATAAATAAAGTCTTTTAAAAATTACTGTTTTAATGAAGCACTTATTTGATATCTCAAAGAAATACAAGATATCATCAAATAGCTTTTATTCTGGAATGTACAGATTATCATTTTAAATTCTAAATTAATCAAATATATTTCCATGGGGAAAGAACCAACATTAAAAGTTTGCTCCAGTGAACAAAATAACGTGCCTCACGTGTATAAATGTGGTGCTCTTTAGTAATCGGAAATGCACTTTGAAAACTCTTGCCATATGTTCAAAAATGAAGAACTCTTCCAAACAAGCTTTAAAAAAAAAAAAATCAAAGACATTAAATACACATATTTTGGCATGCACTAAATTCATCTTATAGAACCATTGCGTTCTGACCACTCCAATCAGCCTGTTATGTATGTGAAGTTTTAGGAAGTTCTCAAAACTATCTGAAATGTGATATTTATATTCCACTAAAGATGTTGAACGCAAGAGTTTATATTATATCTCATCTAAGCCTGAGCAATATCAAAGGATATTTTGCTACTATATGGAACCCACCAGAAAGGCCTGGTCCTCAAACTCAATTCCTCTTAATCTGAAGACAGCCTTTTAGTACACACACAGTATCTCAACAAGCCAAGAAATAATAAAGGTAAGTTCCCTTTTCTCTTTCTTTTATGGAAAACTGACTCCAAGTCCCTTTTCATTCACAAAATATAATCTCCATCTTCCCTATGGCAGTATTACAAAGCACCATAGCTGATTTATACAGTTTAGTACCACCAGCTTTCTTATCATATCAGCAACGTAAGAGCTCCTCAGAAGTTCCTGAACAATGGAAGGGCAAAATTATAAGTTGGTTTTCTACAGTTTGGGCTCACCACGACACGTCCAAATGCTCTATAAACCCTCAGCTTTCACCTAGACCATTACTCCTTACAAAGTTTTCAGGCACTCGCCGTCCCACACGTTATTTCACCAATGTTTCCATTCGGGAGGCACATATCTGAAAAAATCATTTAACGCCTTTCAAAATCACCATTTATTATATACACAGGCTGCTAAAATGTACCAAATTTCTCCAAACACATCAATTTTGAAGAAAATTATGATCAATTTGGTCAGTAATTTGCCTTTACCATCAAGCTGGTTGGTATGCTAAACGCTAGATCTACTGCACTGCCCAGTTCACCCTTCCCCACCACAAAAGTAACTGTCACAAACAACACAAGTTACCCAAGAAAGAGGCCTAGGAAAAAAGTGAGCAAATGTCAGTCACTGTAATTAGACAGGCCTTCTGTACGATGCTTCCTTGGGTTTTTAATAATTCTCTCCACTCATAAGCTACAATCTTTCCACAGTACTACCTAACATTAACTATCCTAGGCCTTCAAGTCATTACCAATTATCAATTTGAAAATAAGTTTTCATATGACACTTGCAGACAAATGTGATATGAACACTTAAACTATCTTAATAGTAATGACAGTTGAAATCTAAATACTAAGAATCCTAACCTGGTTTCTGTTGTTGGAGCCTCAGCGAAACAAGCTTTCTGGGGTGTTGCAACCCCAGTCTTGAAAGCATCTTCTTTTGTAAATAGTAATGACCCTTTTGTCATCACTAATAGCCATCCAGGTTTCCTGAATGAAGAGTTTGCATACTTACCCAGGGAGGCAAATGGAAAGTACACAAGGAGGAGATGAACTGCGGCAAAGCCTTTGTCATATGATAGTGACCTATAAAGTATCAGATAAAGGTACATCATCAGTATGGTTGAGCTTTACAAGAGTCCCAACTCCTGCAATATCTATGAAGGACCCCGAAACCCAGGAGTCCATCTCCCACCAACCGCTCGTCTCTCTAAACTCCATGCGCAAACTGTGGGGCAATAAAGGCAAAGAAGCTCCCTGTATGAGAGGGCAGAGGCTGATGGTAGCCCAGGTGGCATTCCAAGGTGTCTCAAGCACCCTCTCTCCCCACTCCCCGCATGTACAAAGCAGAAAGTTGATCCATTCTGTAAACCCAAAACCCACACCGCAATCATTCATCAACTTGCACAAGTGATTACCGCCCCCAGGACAAACAGACCAGTAACCAAATCATAGCAATCGATTGGCAGCCGAGCCTTCGCGGTGTCCAAGCGCTGGCCAGAGGTAGCAGGGCGATGGCAGTGGGTCCAGGTAGCACAGCCCTCAGCCCTGCAGACCTGGGCTGCCACAGCCTTCGCCCAAACACCCGGCTCCGGTCACAATCCCGAGACTGGAGATTGGAACCGAGCAAGGAAACACATTAGCCAGAGCCCCGGGCGGCAAGTGCAGGGCCACCAGGTCTTCGAGTTCGGGGTGGGGGGGAGCTAGGAAAGGGAGAGGGAAGAAGGGAGCAAGAGATCCCACCCTGGCTTTGTTGCTGGTCACCATCAAGTTTGCATCTTAGTACAAAATGTCGATCTTAAGGGCTGACAAGACAGAGGCAGAGGGAGAAAGAGAAAGGGAATAGAGTCCATCTTGCTTTGGGGAAGAGGGGAGAGAAAAAAAATTAAGTGCAAATCCCACACTCCGGTCGTAAAAGTCTGCCAAACACCTTTCATAACGGAGGAGCAACGAGTGGGGTGTCCCTGTACCCGTGGCCGCTCGAACTGGCGGCAGTCTGGGCAGAAAAAGCCTCCCTCTCCTCCTCTTCCTCCTCCTTCCCCTCCTCCTCCTCCCTCTCCTCCTCCCGCGGGCCCCGGCGAAGATCCCGCCGCCACCGCCGCTGCCTCGGCTGCCCCCCGGGGAGGCACCGCCGCCTGGCCCGGCGCTGCCATTCCGGGCTTGGACCGCGCGGTGCGCGTGGGGCCGGGCGCCGGATGGCCGCGCGGGGACGTCCGCGCCAGGGACCCCCGCACCCCTTGGCCGCGGGCTGGCTACAGAAGTCGCGCGAGCAGAGGTGGTGGCGGCGCGCAGAACAGGGGGCGCGCGTGAGAGTCCCCACGCCGCGAGTGGGCAACCCCAAGAGATGGCGAAGAACGCCCCTCCCTGCGCGGGGAAAGTACCCCAGTCCCCCGCAGCCCGGCGTCCGCGAACTGGAGACGAGAACTGGACGTGTCATTAGCAGGACAGGCAATGGTTTCAAAGCCCCAGGCCAATGATCATTAGCTGAGGCTGAGCTCGTTCCGTCCCCATCCCCCACCACCTCCACCCACCTTCCCCTTCGTACCCCCCCACCTCCACCCCACCTCGAGAAACTTTTCAACAAGATCCACCTGGACTAATTTGTCCTCAGACAGTTAAAATATTGACTAGACCCTACACACCGGTAGGGAAGGGGAAGGCACGCTTTATTTTCCTTTCTACAGAAAGGAAAGCAAAAAATAGCTTCTCTCTCCGTCTCTCCCTCTCCCCCCCCTACTCTGTCGTACATGTTGTGTCTTAGCTTTTTGCATCGTTTCGTTTTACCTTCCTCATTTAGCAGAAATGATCGCGGATATTTCACACATTACCGTGTTCCAGATTCTTGGATCCAGGGTCCTTGTAAATTACAGGACTCCGGTTTGGTCTCAGTTACGTTAAGTTTCATACAATACCAAAAAAATTAAAAAATAATAATACATTTCTGAGGGTAAGCGAGAGAGACGAGGTGGAGGAGGAAAAGAAACCTCGAGTCTGATTTCTGTAATTTACTAGCGACCCGGATCGCGGCAAATAACAGTGTAACACGAGTGTGGCCTGAGAGGGCTGGGGAGCTCTCTCTAGAGCCATCGACCCCATCCCCGGATAAAGGATCTGCAAGTTTTCTGTCATCGCGACCATGCAATGCCATAACTTACCTTCAGAAATAAGACTTTAAACAGCCAAGGCCTTCCTCCTCCCCGCCACCACCACCCCCAACCTTGATCTCTCCACCTTAAACTTATTGACACAACATAATCCCACATTCAAGCAAAATCCTGACACAGCCTCCCTCCTCGTCTTCCCCCTCCTCTCTTCCCTCCCGTTCGTTCTCTCTCTCTCTCTCTCTCTCTCTCTCTCTCTCTCTCCCCTCTCTCGTCGCCCCCCCCCCCCCCGGCGTTCCCTCCCTCTTCCCTCTCCCCCTATTCTTCCTCCCGGCTACTCTGGCACTAAAACAGCACTTTCTCTACTCGCCGCGCATTCGGTGAGGGGTGGGGGGTGAGAGGGCAGCGACCCGCGGGGCCGGAACACCCAAATCCCAACTCTCCAGATGAACGAGCAACTGGGCTGCTGTTCCCGGTCACCGACGCACACGAAACGTTCCATAAATCCACTGAGGGCAGGCTCCTCGTACCTTCCTCCCCTGCCCCTGATCCCCAGGCCCCACCTCCCCAGCAGCCGAGACCAGGCTGGAATCCACGTACTTTCGCCGCGATGAAGTTTGGGGCTCCCCGGGCGGCCACGAGCCGCCCGCCGGCGTGAGGGCTCTGTTGTTGTTTTCCTCCGGCTGCTCCTGCCCGCGCCCCGGCTCCCGTGCCCCTCTCGGGCAGCGCTGCCTGTGTGCCGAGAGGTGCTGGTTGCAAACGCAGCCTGGCACCGGCTGGCCTACTACTCCCCAGCCCGGCCCCCAGCCTCCCGCCCGCAGGGCACTGCCTCCGCGCCCCGCGCCCCCCGCCCCCCGCCGGCGCGGCCGCCGCGACCCTCGCCCCCGACCTCTCCCGACCCAAAGTTTTGGCAGAGGGGGAAAGTGCCCGGGGAGCGGGCCGCCCGGCGGCGGCTCCCGACGCGCGGGGTTCCCTCCGTCTTCCTCAAGTCCACCCTACCGGCTGCCGCCGCCGCCGCCGCCGCTGCTCCTGCCGCGGAGTCCTTGGGGCTGCAGCCCGGCGGGTCGCAAGTGAGTAGGAAAACAGAAAGTGCGGGGAGAGCGCCCAGGAGGGATGAGGGGCGCTTACCTCGCGGGCTCGCCCACCGCGAGGGCGTCTGTGTGGCTCGCCCTCCGCGGCCAGTCAGGGGTTCTCTATGGGAAAGTGGAGAGGAGCTCGCGGAGCCGCTCTGCCTCCGCTTCACTGTACACTGCTCCACATACAGTACATGCAACCCGGAGAGACTGAAAACACTCATTTTATATAAGGCAGCCTGCCATTGGCCCGCGCCCTGACGGACAGGTCGCGCGGCCAAACAGAAGGCCCGTTACACCCAAACACACGCACACATACACACATTTCACAGAGACACACAAAGATCATCACATTTTCTATTTTCTAATGTTCGGGACCTGTAGACAGTAGGAGAGGACAGGTAGAGAGGCCCAGCAGAGTGAGGTAAGGGCGAAAAACCCTGTGTGCACCAAGTTGCAAGGCTTGAAACTGGTGTCCTTTTGACTTGGGAGGGTGATAGTAATAAACTACAACTCCAGTGGATATGGAAGTGAGGGTTTTTTTTTTTTTAATCGATGCCCCATGGAAGAGGCATGCATTGTGTTATGATTTCACAGCCTGACCTGGCTGATAAGTGGCCAAGTAAGGCTTTTATCAGCTTGAACTTCTTTTGTCAGTGGGTTAGGTATTACATAGGCCAAAAGAGTGCAAGATACCATAAGTTTATTAGAACTGTAGTGCATTGAGATTGTTAATGCTTCATCCTTAGGTAAATTCAGAAAAATCAATACAGAAATAAACAAAAACAAAGATAAACATTTTGCTGAAATAGCCAACTACTTTTAGCTGGTCTGAGGAGAAGTCACTTGCGTGGGCATACAAACAGTACTTAAGGTAGAATAAGTCATGGAAGATTGTGTATGGCCCTTTCTTTTAAAAATAGGCCTTTTGAGTGAATATATGCAAGATTTATGTTTTGCATACTATGGAAATATTGACTTCATATATTTCACACCTTGTATGAACATCACATGTTGAATGACGTTTGGAGATGGTGAACCCAAGGAATTCTTTCTGATTGACTTTTTCTGTAATGCATCTTTGGCAGATTATATTTGACAGTTCTATATTAAAAAGTCAACAGGTTGCTGGGGGGAGGGGAAGCCATAGCTGGGAATTCAGAGGAGTAAATTCTAGACCCAACTCTTGAACTAGTTGAACCAATTTTGAGCAACTAACTTAGCTACTTTAAAGTTCAGAATTGGTTTTAGGCGTTGTTTTCATTTTTTTCTTTTAAAATTAAAATAAAAAGCTTTCCCAGTTTATTTTCCTTAAATGTTTATTCATCATCTACTATATACCAGGCATTATAGGCTCTAAATGTTTTCTTAAGATCCCTTCTAGTTTAAGAATACCTGGATTATTCTTAAACACAAACATTGAAGATTAAATAAATACTATAATTGTATGGCCTAGATGCATAGCTTTAAATCTTAAAGGAAAGCTGAATAAGAGGACTTAACTTCAAATCCCCTTTTATTTCCTTGATGCCATCTTACAGTATTCCTCTCATATCCATAAAGTTATCAAATGAGACAGAGAGAGAGAGACAGGGAGAGAGAAATAGATACTGAGAAAACTTAAGTTTATGAAGTTTAGAAAACACATAGTGGTATTTAGAAAGGTGATGTTTTGCTTATTTTTAATAAAAATAATTTTAAAAGGGAAAATATATAAAATAGCACTTTAAACTGATACTATTAAAGGTTATATTTAATAACACTGCACTTAGTTGACTGAAGGAACAAAGTGTTCTTTTTCTACACTTCATTGCTATGAAGTCAGTTCTAAGTATTATTATCTCTTTTATCCATAAGAGAAATGAGACAGAGACAAATTATATAACCTGCTCGATATTACACAGAATACCAGCGAAGAAGTACCTTAAACCCAGTACTGGACTCTTCCTACCCAGCACAGGTTTTGAGTAACTTGACGGTTCTTCCTTCGAAACGACAAACTTTAGGGAGCAGAGGCAGATGGAGGAGAAACCAAAAAAACACTTTCTCAGGATTTCACTGTGCTCTTTTTTGAAGAAGAACAAAATCAACCCAAGTTGCTGCTATATGTAATTGCTGAGTGAACTGTGGTGAATTATTTGCTAGTATATTTGTTAGGAAATTTATAAAAGACCAGCCCCCTTCCCATCCCTGCCCCTAAATCCAACCATAAGAAAACATTCTTTATTTCTTTATGGTTATAGGATTTTTTGTTGTTGTTTTGGTCGATATGCTTAGCTTAGCAGAATTATTTAGAACTACAGTTTTAAACTTTTACATCACACATTGCTATCAGTTAAACGTTTGCACATGTACCCTCAGTATACGTGTATTTATGAATACATTTTTAAAATGCACCACTGCATGGATGTATTATTTATTATTACAAAGATACACCCACAAAAATGAAATAAAAATGCATGAGATAAAAATAGAAAAAATTAAGAGTTTTAATACTTTCTTCTCACGGTCCTGTGATATAGTCTCAGCACATGCCCCAGGGTTTTGCATTCAAGTTTGGAGACTTCTGACAGTGAGAGATGCTAACTGACCAGGACCAATGCAAGGAGAATAAAATGCATAGCAATAACTACCAGAAAACTGGTCAGTCCACAGAAGCTTTAGATTAGCAGAATGACACATTTTTTAAAGAACACATCATACAACATATCAGTGGTATGTTAGGTATCATGTGGCAGTACAAGCCATCATCCAATATTTGTTTGTGGATCATTTATTGTGAAGGATCTGTGTGCTAAACACGTGTGCATGCCAGACTCTGGAAAACAGCCTTCTCCTAGGAAGTGTGACGAAATAGAAGAGAATTCCAGTCTCTTGGGTGATAGATAGGGCCTCACCACGAAGTGAGGAAAAGAGGCTTAGAATTAAATGTAATGTATTTACCATTTAGGAAATACTTTTTGGATTTTTAACTATTTCATTTAAGAATAAATATCAAGAAATTTTAAATGCCAGTGATGCTCAAAAATATGTTCAGGAGAAACCAAAGCTTTCATAGACTTTATTTAATTTTTATAATGTAAGGTTATGAAAATGAAAACAACTGTTATGCGTAAAACGGCTTTTAAAAGAGCCTACATTTTTCCTTTCTTGTTTTCACACTTGATGATACAGGTTAAGCTTATATGGTTAGCATAATCTTCCTTCTCATGGCCTTGATTTTTCATTTTCTTAATTTGATTTTATATTAGTCCTTTGTTGTAAGCCACAAGAAATAATTTTTGGAGAGTAAGTTTAAATATGTATAACTGTGTATGCACAAATATATATGTTATTTAAGTAGGTCTATAAATAACATTTTGTTCCTTTATTCAGATATTACTTCTTTATAATAATTCAGATCCTGATGTTACCACTTCCTAACTGTGTAAACTTGGAAAAATTCCTAATCACTCAGTTTCCTAGTTTGTAAAATAGCAATAATAAGACAACCATAAATGAAATAATTCATATAAAACGCTTAAGCCAGGAACCTACTAAACATTCAATAAATATTATTCTAATTTATTTTTCACACACAAGCCAATGACACCTGCCTTACAGAAAGAATTGTAAGACTTAATCCTCATATCAAATGAAATTTATGAAACCTGTTGCAACTTACTTGCTCAGTGTTGACAATTTCCCTTTAGCCTATATTCTACTAACTTCAGCATCTCTGCACATAAAAAGGAGTTAAGCCCGATTTTAGGAAAAAGCAAACATCCTATTGGGTGGCCATTATTAAACTAAAAAGGCAAACTTGTAAAAAAGTCACTCTTAAAACAAGCCTTGTTTTGTGCATTGAAACTCCAGATAGTTGCAGTGATGAGGATCTGCTTGCATAAATTTTTGACTTTGTACTTAACCATACTGAGCTCACTTTTTTTCTCTATAAGAGAAATAAACAGAGAAAATAATACCTCTCTTCTCAGGGTCAGTGCAAAGGGACTAAAAGCAGAAACTTGGACATTTGGACCACTTCTCAGCACCAAAGCAAAAATGTATAATCTTGAAGAGAACCAGCTTCTACTGGGTCTCAGCAGAGTTGGGGATAAAAAAATAATAATAATATCTTGCTTTCCTACAGTGATACTAGGCAAAGCTTCTTAGAATTCCCACTTTCCTCTGATCTGTGGCATTTTATCTGTATTAGTCTTAAGACATTCAAATACCTGGCCTTGTATTACATTATTCGTGTATTGATAGAATCTTTACTTGATGGCAAACCCCTTGAAGAAAACGATGTTGTTGTATTAATCATTTTGTTATCCAGCAGTGGCCAGCACAATAATTTGTACATTGCCTAACATGTAAGGGTAACTCGACAAGAATTTATAAAACAAATAAAACAAACAAGCAAACAAAAAGATATAAATTCTAAGAAGGATCAGAGAAAATCCACAGATGAGAGAAGTGCCAGAGAAAGCTGGGGGTCCCAGATATCATGAAGGAAACTTACTTACATTATATAGTCATCATAGGTTATACCTGCCTTTTGTTTAAATTTTCCAAGGCACATCTGAGATAGCCCAACATAGCGACTAATATATCCACATGAGGCAGGTGAGACAGATAGACGGACCTTCTTTTTAAAGATGAGAAAAATGAAGCAAGAGATGTTTAAATGATTCCCTCAATATTGTACAGCTAATAGCAGAGCTCAGTTAGTACTAAAGTTCTAGATACCTAGCTCTGCAAGCTAGCTGCCTTTGGGGGTAGGGGGATTCGCCACGGAGTCATTTAAGGATCATACCATAAAAATAGGTCTCTAAGTGGACGATGGTTTTACACTAATGGATTTGCAAATAAAATCAGTAAGCACTAGCATTAGAAGGTCCTTCTAGCCACTTTCTCATTAGAAGCTTCAACAACATCCCTAACAAGGACATCTGCTATGACACATCAAGCTCCTGGGAACTCCCTTCTCTATTTCGTCTTCTGATGGTTTTGACCACTAGAGTTCTTTCTGGAATTTAACATAATTTCTCTCCTCTTAAGTGTTATCCATTGTTCCTTTTTCCATTCCCTTGTTACCACGCAGCACAATCTAATCCCCTTTTCCTGCGGCACTTGAAATATGTGAAGAGAGCTCTCATGACCACCTCCCACTGAATTGTGTCTTTTCCAGGCAAATAGTCCCAGTTCCTTAAAACAGGCTTCCTAGACCACCACTCTCTGTTCTTAGTCTCCTTTCAAACCCTGAGTTTTGTTTTTGTATGCTCCCTCCAGGGGGATACCCAGAGCAGGTGGGGGTTGAGGCTCTGTGCGGTACAGCATGACCCAGGCTCCATTTCCTTGAAACAAAGTTTCTACTACTGCAGCGGGAGATGGTATTTGTTGTCCTGATAGTCTTGGCACTCTGCTGACCAATACTCTGGTTATTCTAAAAAAAAAAAATTGTTTTTGAAATGTGTGCTGTTAAACCATTTGTAGTATATAATTTATTTTGAGGAAATAAGGCCTTAATAACCCGGATATTCTTATAGCAGTTAAGATCCAAGGCTTTGGAGTTATAACAACCTGCATTAATAGCTTAGCTCCAGCACTAACTTGGTGGACTTAGACAAATTACATAACCTCTTTTTGCTTCAGGGGAATGGTAATATGTACATCATAAGATTATTGTAATGATTAAAGAAAAAAATACTTAAAGCAGTGCTTGTCATATATAGGCAACCAATAAATGGTCCAGTTTTTTTTTAACTTTAGCTGCTGAGATTCAGCCCAGAATTCCATTTTGCCACACCTTTCTGTTTACTGATTATTTCGTTCAACATAGTTGCTATTGAGTTTACCATCTTTTGTTCATTCACACATTTGATGACTTCTTTACATTTTTTAAAGCTTTGCCTAAGGCAGAACCCAGAGCACCTACCTCCAGGAAGGTTAACGTCGGCCATTAAGCTGCACTCCCATGGACACAGTTGTTGACTCTGCAACAGGGCCACTTAATTTCACTTAAATTTAAAAAGTTAAACTTAAAGTGAACAATATAATATAGCAATCATGTAGGAGCTTTATTACAACTTAATATGTTATTATTTTGCCTCAGATTTCTTCATAAGAGATAAAAACCATTGCATGTGCAATCGAAGCACCCTTCTCTGGTCCAATTCCTCTCTAGTCCTCCCCAGAGGTGATTATTATTTTGTTAATTCGCTCTCATCCTATCCGTATCCTTTGCAACCCACTCATGAAAATGCCTGATGTGACTTTATCAAATGGCTTATGACATTTTCATTCACTAATGTTGTCAGAGAGGAGTTCTTTGGTGGGTGGGGTATACTAACTCTGGTTAATTAAAACAAAAACAGGAAATTATGGAAGGATATGCGAAAGCTCTTAGAATAAAAGTAAAGCTGAAGAACTAGATACCAGAAAGCCCAGCGACACTGTGAACTCCAGGGATTGAGATCACTTTAGATGAGAATACTTCATTACGATGAATTTACTCTAACTCTTCTCCTTCCTTTCTTTCTGCCACTAAAGAGAGTGGAATGAAAGACTCCACTTGTGTTTACCCAAGTTTTATGCTTACCCAAGTTTTTAAAGTAGAAAAGGACACTTTGCTTGATCCTCCCACCAAGACTGCATGGTTTCCTGCTGTGGGGAGGAGGAGGCAGTGATGGGGGAGGCAGGGAGTTAGAAAGAAACATTTAGGTGCCTGCAGCGTAAGAGTAACATTCTAGTTCTTGGTGGATTCACAGGAGCTCATTTTGTAACTTACATAGATGTAATGTTATTCTCTTACATGTAGCAAATATTTTTTAAAATATAAGTAAACTAAGAAAACAATAGAAAAAAAGATCGCATACAAAGAAGGTTATTAGGTTCCCAAAGTAAAATCAGAGTAGCACTACAAAGAGGAGAAGGCACATAGACACCGGGTATATGAAAACAAGAGGCCTACGACATCTCCAAAAGCCACAGTGCAACTGAGCCATCAGTTTATTAATACCGCTACAAAAGAAAAATAGGTTTAGGCCAGTCTTAGTGTCCGCATGCTGGCTTCTAAGGATTACTTTGTCCTTTTTCTAAGTAAATACAGATCTTTCCTTTACTTGCCTATCTTAGATTCCATTTCATTTCAAGGACCGTAATGCCACTCAGATAAGCTTAAGGCAAAAGGAAGTTAATTGTACAAATATTGGGGTCTCTCACAGAAGTCAAGGGCAGTAAGGATAACCAAGCAAGGAAACAAAAGCAAATCACCTCCTTTACTGCCAAAGTCACCAGGTAAGGGGCAAGGATTCATCTGCTCTGGAGGGCTGCTTTCCTGGTTTTGTAGGCAAAGTGCACACGGGAATAGGAGGCTACAATGAGTACTCGCCTACGTAGGACTTCCTAGGCTCCATGTCTCATTCACCACACTTTAATTTGCAGAATCCAACCTTTTTTCTCTAACCCCAAGAAATTTAACCAGAATTATTCAGAAACTTTATGGCCTGATTTTATACCCGCCTACATTTAGAAATAAATTATTACATTATATGTTTATTTATTTATTATATTCTTCACTCATTCTGGAAGGGATTTCAGTTGGTCTTCAACAGTTCAAACTTACATGTTTTGTTAAGACTCTCAGGTATTATTCAATAGATCTAGGACATCTGAACTCATTCAGAGTATCTAGGCAGTCTCTAAAAACTTTTTAAACTTATTTTTTACTTCCTATTGCATTCTATACCAATCTGCCCAAACTGTCTGAAGGCAAGGAGGATTTATTAGAATCACTACACAGGTAAGGTTACAGCAAGGAACAACCAGCAGAAAGCTATAATTTAAACCCCAAATGAAGTGGGATTATCAGGGATCGGAGATAGGCAATAGGCCAGGGACATTTTCTCAAGGTGCAGTTGCAATGCAGGAAGTACAGCTGGCAAAAAAAATTGCTTTTCCCTGAAGTAGGATGGGACAGACAGGAGAGGCATACAATTGAGAAGTTATCTAAAACAATGATGTTTCAGGTAAAGGAGATAAAACTAAGGTGGTAGGGGAAGCTTATGTTAAATAATGGCTTTGTATAGATTCACTTCTAAGCTCACCCCCACCAGGTACTGAGTTACTGCCAGTAAACAAATATATTGAGGCTGGCCTACCTGAAATGACAGCTTTAAAAAGAACAACGTAGCAGTGCCTCGAAAAGGAAGCATCAAATGCATTACCCAAAATTAGGCTGGAGGGTCTTTGCAATGGAAGAATTGACTCCAAGTCTTAGGCGTATTTAGCTATTTGGAAGGGGATGTTTTCCTTTTCCTGTCCTTTGACACCTTTTCTTACCATCTTCTTCCTCATTCAAAAACAAAACTCTCGAACCTGTTGAATTACGAAAGTTCTCTTTCCATTGAACTACAACAGTTCTCTTTCCAAATATCAGATTGTCTATTACAAGTTTTTTAAAGTCCTGACCTCTGGCCAGCACTATTCAAGAGGAAGAAAGTGAGATGGGTAACTTTGCTTGTCACAATATAGGATGGAGGAAAGAAAGGAAGAGAAGGAAGGAAGAGAGACATATTCTAAGACAAGTTATGCTGGGATGACTTCAGAAGCCACCACCTTTGACTTTGTATTTAGATGTGACCAGAGTAGGGGTTGGAGAGAGGAAGGAAATAGATATCAAATAAACCTCTCCCTAAGTAGATAATTCTCGATTAGGGGAAAAAAAAAAAAAAAAGCCTCTTCAGCCACACCTAGGTCCCCAACACCAGACTGAGGGATAAGGGGCTCTCTGCCCTCCAGGTCCCCAACTACTCTAGACATAACCAAGTCAGTTGGTGCAGCAAGGATGAGGCTCCTTTGGCAATCCTGGCTTAGACAATGGGTGTCCTTCATATTAAATCTTAATGGCCAAGTGGAGTCCCGGAGTTCCTTCTCTCCATTGTACTTGTTCTGTTCAGAGAAGAAAATCAGGCAGCAGAAAGCTGCCCCCCACCCTCCCTTTTCATTCTCTACCACTCCATCCAGTCTTCCCTTCCTAATTTGGAGGCTGTAGCTGCTCTCCCATCCTTTACAGACTGGAGTTGTCTCCAGCACTTCAAAAGAGAAAGAGCCCCGACTCAAAAGGTATCTTGGAGTGATGAATGGAGAATAGCTGGTCCCAGGTGTTGGTGGTCATCTGAGAAACCAGTGGCTTTTCAATCCCGAGTGAAGTAAAGAAAAAGCTTTTGACAAAGCTCTCCTTGTCAAGCAAGAAGGAACCAAGCTCTAGAAGCCAGCCAGTAAGATTCATGGGTCACACATTCATTAATTCATTCAAAAACATTTATTAAGTACGTTCTCTGTGCCAGGTACTGTGGTTATTGCAAGAGACACCAAACAGATGTGGCTCCCGTACTAATGGAGCTTCTGGTCTGGCAGTAGAGACAGATGTAGCATGCCACATAATACAACGTGTTGCTCAGGGTCAGGGTTGGAGCAGAGCAAGCAAGCTTGCATTGGGGGAGGAATCTAAAAGTGGGGGCACACATGCAGGGTCGGGGTTGTTAAGGTTTAGTTAGCTGTTTTAAAATGTAAAGAGCTAAGGAAAAAGGCTGAAATGTGGCATGTCTGATTCTTAGGTGGGCTTTATATCTAAGTAAAAGAAAATGCCACTTTGGGATTGTTCTTTTTTATAGTCAATATTATTATTATTGTTGTTGTTTTTAACTCTTGGACTTGTGTGTAGTAGTGAGTGGTTGGGAGAGATTATTTTGTTTGCTTCAGAAATTTCACGAGGAGGCTAAATGTGTTAGGAGTATTCAGAAAAAAATACGTATTAGTGGTTATAAGAAGATATGTCAGGAAATACTATACACTGGGGGTTTCATGTGGCGGCTCCACTGAACAAACAGAAGTTTATGTGCTAGACACAGAGATGACTATTTCTATAGATAAAGCTTGTCTGGTAAGAATGACAAACACTGGGTATTGATGTAGATTGTAGTTTTTATTTATATTTTGGAGAGGCATAATTACATTTTGATTTTATGTCATTTTTTTATGGAATAGACCTGTTACTCTACTGGGATTGTGTATCCTCAGTAAGCTATGCAATTTGTATTGATATTTGCTTTATCCATGCATGTTCATAGGGTGTGTGTGAACTAAGGCTCCCAGTGGAGGCTGAATTGCTTAGAGCTTAAGAATCAGTGCTCCTGGAGTCAGAAAGATCTGAATTCAGATACTGGCCCTGCTGTTTACTAGTTGTATGACTTTGGACAGACTTCTTAAACCTGCCCAGCTTTAGGCCTCAGTTTCCTAAACTGTGAGAGAGGGATTATGATGGCTCCTACCTCTAAGGCTTGTTGCAAAATTAAATTGCTGCTACATATAAAAACAGTCCCCAGTTCTCAATAAGTAGGAGCTCTTATTTTAAGTGTGGCTTGTGATATAGAGTAATATTTTGTGTCCACTGGTATGGAGCCCTGAAAGATAAACAGAAAATTTATCTTTGGAGGATAATTAAAATGTTTGAGAGATTTGGTTTTTTTAAATATATTTATTGATTATGCTATTACAGTTGTCCCATTTCCCCCCCTTCACTCCACTCCATCCTGCCCACCCCCTCCCTCCCACATTCCCCCCCTATACTTCATGTCCATGGGTCATACTTAAAAGTTCTTTGACTTCTATATTTCCTATACTATTCTTACCCTCCCCCTGTCTATTTTCTACCTACCATTTATGCTACTTATTCTCTGTACCTTTCCCCCCTCTTTCCCCTTCCCACTCCCCTGTTGATAACCCTCCATGTGATCTCCATTTCTATGGTTCTCTTCCTGTTCTAGTTGTTTGCTTAGTTTGCTTTTGTTTTTGTTTTAGGTGTGGTTGTTAATAACTGTGAGTTTGCTGTCATTTTTACTGTTCCTATTTTTATCTTCTTTTTCTTAGATAAATTCCTTTAACATTTCATATAATAAGGGCTTGCTGATGATGAACTCCTTTAACTTGACCTTATCTGGGAAGCACTTTATTTGCCCTTCCACTCTAAATGATAGCTTTGCTGGATAGAGCAATCTTGAATGTACGTCCTTGCCTTTCATGACTTGGAATACTTCTTGCCAGCCCCTTCTTGCCTGTAAGGTCTCTTTGGAGAAATCAGCTGACAGTCTTATGGGAACTCCTTTGTAGGTAACTGTGTCCTTTTCTCTTTCTACTTCTAAGATTCTCTCCTTCTCTTTAATCTTAGGTAATGTAATGATGATGTGCCTTGGTGTGTTCCTCCTTGGGTCCAGCTTCTTTGGGACTCTCTGAGCTTCCTGGACTTCCTGGAAGTCTATTTCCTTTGCCAGATGAGGGAAGTTCTCCTTCATTATTTGTTCAAATAAGTTTCCAATTTTTTGTTCTTCCTCTTTTCCTTCTGGCATCCCTATAGTTTGGATGTTGGAACGTTTCAAGATGTCCTGGAGGTTCCTAAGCCTCTCCTCATTTTTCCGAATTCTTGTTTCTTCATTCTTTTCTGGTTGGATGTTTCTTTCTTCCTTCTGGTCCACACCGTTGATTTGAGTCCCAGTTTCCTTCGCATCACTATTGGTTCCCTGTACGTTTTTCTTTGTTTCTCTTTAGCCTTCATTTTTTCATCTAATTTGTGACCAAATTCAACCAATTCTGTGAGCATCCTGATTACCAGTGTTTTTGAACTGTGCATCTGATAGGTTGGCTATCTCTTCATTGCTTAGTTGTATTAGTTCTGGGCCATTTTTTTTTTTTTTTTTTTTGTCTTGGCGAGCCTGTTACATATAGGGGCAGAGCCTTAGGTGTTCACCAGGGCGGGGTAACGCTGGTCACTGCCCTGTGAGCTATACGTGGGGGAGGGGCCGAGAGGGAGCAATGGCGCCTGCTGCACTCTGCCGATTTCAGTCACTCCCTCAGCTACCCACAATCCAACTGGGCTCCTCTGGGGCTGATTCCCAAGTGGCTAGGCTTGTGCACGATCTATGCCCCTGTGGGTCTCTCCAACAAACTCTTCTGTGAGGCTGAGAGTTTCTCCCACTGCTGCCTCAACCCCCACGGCTGTTTTCAATCACAGGTTTGAGGCTTTATTTCCCTGAGGTGGAGCCCTGGGTTGCGCAATCTGTTTCACTCCCCCGCAGTTCCTCCCAGTTTATCTATGTGCAAGTGTGGGGCCACGGGGTCTGCTAGCTGTTGCACTGCCTGCCCCATTCATTCCACAATCCGCCACCTCTCTGGATCCGCCAGCCGCTGCCTTGCCACGAGTCCTCTCCACCCTGGCTGCCCGTCTCTGCCCCTCCTACCGGTCTGGATTATTGTTTGTTCTTTATCTCCTTGGTTGTCGGACTTCGGTGCAGTTCGATTTTCTGTCAGTTCTGGTTGTTTTTTGTTTTTAAATAGTTGTCCTTCTTTTGGTTGTACAAGGAGGTGCAGTGTGTCTACCTACGCCTCCATCTTGGCCGGAAGCCCGGTTTGCGAGATTTGGGTGGTCCATTTTTTGAAGACTGCTAAATTGTAATATGGTAGAACAGTAATTACAATGGATGAACTAAGTATTTCCTTTTCTTTTTCTTTTCAAATCCTCAACCAAGGATATGTTTGTTTTGGTTTTGGTTTTTTTTAATTGACTTTAGAGAGAGAGGAAGGGAGAAAATGAAAGAGAGAGAAACATCGATGTGAGAGAGAAGTATCAATTGGTTGCCTCCCATTATGCACCCTGACCAGGGATTGAACCTTCAACCTAAGTATGTGCCCCGACCCACAACCTTTTTGGTGCACGGGACGACCAACTGTACCACCTAGCCAGGGCTCCTTCTCTTTTCTTTACAAAACACAGCAGTGTTCACAATTATTTAGTAACATTGGAGAATTTTAGAGTACTTACACAACTCTGACTTGACTGGTTTAGCTTTCTGAATATGTGACTATAGTAGAACAAGAACTCATTTTTAGCTCCAAGTCACCATTATATCTTTAGCACTCTGCAGTCTTATGATAGCATTTTTCAAAATGTGATTCATCAGAATCACCCAGGTGACTTGTTAAAAATTCAGATTCCTGGCCTTGACGTGTGAAGAAGTCTCTGAATTTTACATAAATATCCCAACCCGCTGATTTTTATCAACACCTAGGCTTAAGAATGACTAAACCACACAAATAATGGTGTTCCCTGTACAAGCTACACTCCCAAAGTTCAGTCAAGTTGTGCTCATTATTTAAATGGTAACTTGTGTAAAACATTTATGGGGCACACCCTAAAACCCTCACAGGACATAAAACCTTTTGTTCTTTATGCCTTAACAACCATTCCAAATCACTTGATTAATAATTATTTACTTTCTCTTCTAGTCTTCAGAAACAATTATCTCTCCTTGCTTGTTGTGGTAACAGCTAAACTGTTACATTATCCTTGTTACTGAAGAGTAGGGCTGGAGATGGAGCTGCAGTGAGTAGATAAATGTATGTTGGAATCCATAAAAAAACCTCTGGTTTATGCAAACTTCTCCAGGGTTGAACTTCTTAAAGCAGGCCTTTCTCACCTCTGTCCCTGTGCCCCTAAAGTCTCATGTATCCCTGGTATATATCCCATGACATCCACAACCTATATACCCCCAACCCTTCTGTCCTGATCCCTACTCCAGTTGTGTTTTCATCATATCAGCTAGATATCTGTGATTGCTACCTGATTCCATTTCTAGAAATTTGTTGGCCACAAAGGCAGTAAAACCTATATTTCCATGTTCCAGTTTGTAAATAGAACGTGTATATGTGGGTAAAATTGTCAACACAAATTGCAGAGTGGGGAAAAGAAGGGAAAAGATGCCTCTGAAGCCAGGGCAGAAATTTCTACCTTCATATTTCCAGGCCTAAGTGGTTACAGGTAAAGAGACAGGTGAGCCCCGGAGGCAAATCTGAGGCTTGGTGCCCTCAGTATGATGAATCTGTGAGTACTTAGCTTGCTGTGCCGTTTTTTCCTGCACAGGCAAATTTTGATATTTGAAGTTCTGTTGTTTGGCAGTGATTTGTGGATGAAACAGTGCTAATTTACTTTTGATTTAAAATGTGTTTAGGAGATCCTCCTTGCTTTGATGAAAATAGGCGTTCTTTATGTGCTAAATTTGGAGATTGAAACTCAGGAAAGCAAACTTTCTTCAATATGAATGTCAGTGCCCCACAAAAGAAAACTCTCCCCTTAGCCACTTGAGTGAAATCCGGCCCCTGAGCTGAGGTGGCTGCAGCAGCACTCTGGTTCACAGAGCCGGTGTTGCATAGTTCGGTACAAAGGGGCTGGGGCTCAGCTCCGTGTTTTTGAGTCCTGGCTCCACCCCTTGCAGTTGTATGAATCTGGACATGTAACCTCAGTTTTATCAACTGTAAGATGAGCATAGTAGTAACTGTGGTGAGATAAATATGGTAATGGCTTTAAAGGTCTTCGTGTTGTCCTTAGCATGTAAAGAAGTCTCTGAATTTTAAATAAATATCCCAACCCAGCTGATCTTTATCAACACTGAAGCTTAAGAATGACTAAACCACACAAATAATGGTGCTCCCTGTACAACCTACACTCCCAAAGCTCAGTCAAGTTGTGCTTACTATTTAAATGGTAACTTGTGTAAAACATTTTTAAAGTGTATTTTATTGATTATGCTATTACAGTTGTCCCATTTCTTTCTCTCCTTTATCCCCCACTGCCCTGCACATGCCCTACCACCAGCATCCTGCCCCCCCCCCCCTTAGTTCATGTCAATGGGTTGTACATATAAGTTCTTCGGCTTCTCCTTTTCCTATATTATTCTTAACTCCCCCTGTCTATTTTGTACCCACCATTTATGCTTGTTATTCCCTGTACCTTTCCCCCCACTCTCTCCACTCCCCCTCCCCAATGATAATCCTCCATGTGATGTCCATTACTCTGATTCTGTTCCTGTTCTAGTTGTTTGCTTAGTTTGTTTTTGTTTTTTAGGTTCAGTTGTTGATAGTTGTGAGTTTGTTTTCATTTTATTGTTCATAATTTTGATCTTATTTTTCTTAGGTAAGTCCCTTTAACATTTCATATAATAAGGGTATGGTGATGATGATCTTCTTTAACTTGACCTTGTCTGGGAAGCACTTTATCTCCCCTTCCATTCTAAGTGAGAGCTTTGCTGGATAGAGTAATCTTGGATATAGGTCCTTGCCTTTCATGACTTGGAACACTTCTTTCTAGCCCCTTCTTGCCTGCAAGGTTTCTTTTGAGAAATCAGCTGACAGTCTTATTGGGAACTCCTTTGTAGGTAACTGTCTCCTTTTCTCTTGCTGCTTTTAAGATTCTCTCCTTATCTTGAATCTTAGGTAATGTAATGATGATGTGCCTTGGTGTGTTCCTCCTTGGGTCCAGCTTCTTTGGGACTCTCTGAGTTTTCTGGACTTCCTGAAAGTCTATTTCCTTCACCAGATTGGGGAAATTTTCCTTCATTATTTTTTTCAAATAAGTTTTTAATTTCTTGCTCTTCCTCTTCTCCTTCTGGCACCCATATGATTCGGATGTTGGAACACTTAAAGTTGTCCCAGAGGTTCCTAAGCCTCTCCTCATTTTTTGGAATTCTTGTGTCTTCATTTTGTTCCGGTCGAATGTTTATTTCTGCCTTCTGTTCCAAATCATTGATTTGAGTCTTAGTTTTCTTCCTTTCACTGTTGGTTTCGTGTATATTTTTCTTCATTTCACTTTGTATAGCCTTCACTTCTTCCTCTATTTTGCAACCATATTCAACCATTTCTGTGAGCATCCTGATTTCCAGTGCTTTGGACTCTGCTTATGACAGATTGGCTATCTCCTTGTCATTTAGTTCTTTTTCTGGAGTTTTGATCTGTTCTTTCATTTGGGCCATATATTTTTTTTTTTTGTCTCAGAACACCTGTTACATTGTAAGAGGCAGAGCATTAGGTATTGCCTGGGCAGGGCAACTCACCTTGATGCAGTATGGTGCTTTATGTGGGGGAGGGGTCCAAGAGGGAACAGTGCCACTTACTCAGCTCTCACCCTGCTTTCAGTCACTTCCTCCTCCACCCACAAGCAAATTGGTCTCTTCTGTTGCTGATTCCTGGGTGGGTGGTTTTGTGTACATTCTAGGACCCCCTGGTTGTCTCCAAGGGACTCTTCTGTGAGGCTGGGAGTTTCTCCCACTGCTGCAATCCCCACAGATTTTTACAGCCAGAGGTTTTGAGGCTTTAGTTTCCCTGGGCTGGAACCCTGGGTTGTGTTGTCTGTTTCTCTCCCCAGTTGTCCCTCCTGGCTTATTCACATGCAAATGTGGGACCTCCTGGCCCACCAGCCCCCACCTCACCCAGCCCAGTCTGTTGCCTTGCCACATGTCCTCTCCTCCCCAGCTGCCTGTCTTCACCCCTTCTACCAGTCTGGATAAATGTTTCTTCCTTAACTCCTGGTTGTTGGACTTCCATGCGGTTTGATTTTCTGGCAGTTCTCATTATTTTTTGTTTTTAAATTGGTTGTTGTCCTTCTTTTAGTTGTGCAAGGAAGCAAAGTGTATCTACCTACACCTCTGTCAAAGTGGGAGAAGGGAGATATCTGGAATAAGAGAGCAGGGGAAGGGAGATGGGTGTGGAGGTAGAGGTATTGCAGTTTTAAATGAGATGATCAGGATAGCTCTCACTGAGTCGTTCACACACAGAGTGTGTGGGAACTGCCTTTTTTCATGAAGTTGTACAGAGCTTACTATACTTGGGCAATTTTAGGCAAAGTGAGTGGCTGGAATGCCTAAAAGAAGTGGGAAGTCATTACTTAATTTCTCAAATGCTGCACAAAAGCAGCAGAAAGAAGCTTAGTGATGCTTTCCTGCTAGGTGGCAAGAACTGTATTTTGTTTGTTTGTTTGTTTTCTCTTTTTGACTTCATTCACCTCTAGTCTTCAAGGTCATAGAATCTTTATCCCCTGCTCCCCTGGATTTCATGTCCCCGGACCTCCAGTGCCGGATAATGTTGTCAATAAAAGATGAAGTGTTAGAACTTCTTATGCTATATCTTTGTGTTTTATGTAACAAAAACCCATTGCAACTCAGAGAAATGTATAAATGAGTATAAATCCATTATTGGATTTACTTAGAAATTTTTTATTAAAACATAGCAGTGCAATTCTTTTAAAAGCCTGATGAAGTAGGAAGAATGCTGCAGTGGGATTCAGAGACCAGGGTCGACCGCAGCCTTACCACTGTGATTTGATAGCTTTGTGTCCAAGATTTTCTCACCTGAGAGTTGGGGGTGGGGCGAGGTATCCCTTCCACCTCTCTAATCCGTAAGTCTTTGACAAGCTCTAAGAATTTTTTTCCTCTAGAAACTAAAGCAAGTATAATGTGTGGGCCTATAATCTCTTGACATCTGCTTTATTGAAAACTACAATAAAGCAATCACAGTGATTTGTCCATTTTTGGATGGGAACAAAAGTGGGGTGGTAATTTTCCACATATTTTGCACCTCTTTATCTTCCATGCTATAAATAAAGAGAGTGGATTCTTTCCACATTCTGCTCACCAGTATACCTAGAACGTCAAGGCTGAATTTGTAGCCCAAGTTCTTCTCACCATTTCAAAGGACTAAATCTGCATGGGGGCCTATAGATTAGTGTCTTTGAGAATTTATTAAATATTAAATAGTTGCTTGAATTGATCAAGCCTGGGTACACTGACAAAGTCAAATTTCTAGTCCCATAATATTCCAGATCCACTACTGATCTGGGGAAACTCCTCAAAGGTCAGTGACCCTGTGAGGTCCAGCCAGGGCTGCTGGTTGGCTACCTGCCTCTAATATTCCTGTTTCTGAACTTTAACTTCAGCATTGGTGACCTCATAATATCACAAATGATCTGCCACAGAGAACTGTTAACATATTTACATTTTTATAAGAAGAAAAACTGCTATATAAATAAAGCCCAAAACTTAGATTTAAAATTTAGTAAGGTCGCCAGATAAAAATTACATTTGATTCCTTCAACAAAAACCACACTCTGTAGGTGGAATTACTGAACAAAGATGTAATTCAAAAAATATACTTTTGAATTAAAAAGGATTGATAGCAGTAAATCAAAGTAAATGTGTTTTCTTTTAATGGCAGTTTTATTTTCCCAGAGTGGGAATTCGAAATTGCTTAAATTGCTTCTAAGTTAGTGAGTAGGGAAAGTACTTAAATGGTGATAAAATGCACAACCAATGTTTGACCAGCATGCAAAGGGTGACACCAAAGAGAAGGATAGTTCTGCAGGTGTCACAACGAACCACAAACACTTAGGCCACTCTGTACTGATTTTTTTAACCAGTGTACAACAAACAAAAGCATCAACTTCATTTTAATCATTTGCATTATTACATATCCTTATGTAGAACCAACCCTTGTGCAATGTATCATTTGTTTCACAATATTTCTGACCCTTTGCTTCTTATGTTGTCATTTCTGCTGGTTCTTCACTTCTGAATTACCTCACTGTTATATTATAGAAGTACTAAAATGTAGGTCAAAGTGTGTCTTTTGGAAGTCACTGTAGGATCCTTAAAAGAAACAAATGTGCTTATCCGGTATAAAATGTTCTTTTCTCATACAGTACATTGTAATGATGACAATTGCTCACTGATGTTTTTGGGAGAAGGGTTACTGTAAATGTGCAACCTGGGTTGCAACAATGTTCTTCTGGTGAACTCTACAAACTTGAAAGCCCACTGTTCTCAAGCAAATCACACTAAAGCCAGGCTTTATCACAATTAAACATGTGACTATTATCCAGCTCCACATCTGTACGCATAGAGTGGACAACTACAAGGCTGCCCAACCAGGCTTGATAATTCATCAATCTACTGGCAACATAATATGGCGACTGCAAATCCTACTCCAAGAAAGTGGCAGAGCACTGGTTAGGAGTGTGGATACCTGATTCTAGCTCAGGTTCAACTCTGTGAACTCTGGGGGATTTACCTCACCTTCTGCCGGTTCAAGTTTTTCATCCATAAATTGACAAGGATGGACTAGATCTACATGATCCCTTCCATGCTTAAAATGTAGCAGTCCTACCCCATTTTGAGGGAGGGAAAAAAGCCTTTCTTCAAAAAACTGGTTAGTCACCTATGTGTGATGATATTTTGAGAATAATTGCAGTCTACATGGTTGCAGTAGTAGCATAGCAAATATGAATGTTCTTAGTGAAAATGACTGCATTTCTTTTTTTCCTATAAACCAGTTTAAACCTAAGCGTGCATCTTTGGCCTCCAGGCTGGCAAGAGATTGAATCAGTGATTACTGGGACTCCCCATCCCTGGAAGGGTTCGTGTAAAATTGCTCGATTCTACTAAAAGCCAAAGCTCCTGGAAGGCCAGTCTTGTTTCCACTGGGATGGATGCCAGCCTAAGAGGACCTTTTTGTCTCTGGTGTTCTGATGCTTCAGTGACACTGCTGGGGCAGAGCAAGTTTGAGTGAATCTTACATCTGTGCCTGGGACCCAGCTCTGCCAGGAACTGCAGTCCAAGGTCACCTGCCCCAGAGTCCCTCTACCCCTGACCTCTCTCAAGCTGTAGAACAGCCCTCCTTTTCCCTGTTGCTGCTTTCAGAGGCCCTTCCCTTTTTCCCTTCCCTCTGTGAGCATAAACTCTTCAGTGCATTTTGATTTTTCATCCAAGTTGGAAAGGGAATTTGCCTCACGTAGGTTCTACTTGACCACACAAACACCTCTGAAGAAAGGAAATACAAAATCTTCGGCTTCCATCTGAGACGGAGAATAGAGAACAAACGTACACAGTCTGAAACACAATTAATATTTAAATAAATCATCCTGCCTCTCTATCAAATAGTTTAAAATGTAATCCCATTTAGGGGGACATAGATTTATATTTTTATTATAATGTTTTATTAACAGCTTTATTAAGATGCAATTTATATATCATATAGTTAATCTATTTAAGGTGCATGTATTTAAGTGAGTTTGAGTAAAGGCAAATTTAATTAGAGGGTGTAGCTGGAAAAAATTATGAATGTTTTAAAGGGAATACCTTCTGAATACCTTCAAAGGTTTAAGAGGTGCTAGCATTTTTGTTACATAAAATTTCAATAAAATATTTCACTTTATAGGATGTTATGGGGTATATAACAATATTTAAAGTTTTTCTACTATAATGTTCACTGAAAAGGGTAGACTACAAAATTGTGCATATAATATGACCACAATTGCATGGGTAGAAAGACAACAAGAATTTAGTAGAATCTGGCTAATTTTGGACGGTCAAATTTGGGGTGTGTATTTTCCATTTTTATGGAATATTACATTACTCATTTAATATGTGTATTTTTTCAGTGAGAAAAGAAATTTCATATATGAAACTTTGGACTTTTCTCCTTTTTTGAAGCTCTTACTATGGGCACTACTCATCAGGCCTGACTTGGGATATTAGGACAGATCACAAATGATGACAATATACTGCCTTCGTACACTGCTTTATAGCTTCCAAATTGCATTTAAGAACATTATGTCATTTTATCGGTCAAAAGGCGGGGAGTTTACTGAGGAAACTCAAAAGTTGGGGAAGCCAAGGAAAGCAGAAGGGCCTTTTAAACGGACCTCTGAATTCTGGGAATAGCTGAATAGCCGTCCCCTGACGTTATGGAAGCGTGAGGGAGTTGGGGGCAGAAGAACACAGAGCGGTTACAAGGGGCCATCACTGGCCTTAGAGCAAAGGGAGATGATGGGGCATGGAGACGTGGGATCTTTATACACATTTCTGTGCCCTTCTATAGTATCCTCAACTGCAGTCAGTGAGCAGTTGTTCAAAGAGAGATTGTTCAGACAAGAAAGACGAGTGAAATGAAATGAAAAGGAATCTCATTTCAGTGTGAGTGAGTGAGTGTGAGAGAAAGAAGGAGACAACCAAACAGCCTTATGTTAGGGGCACCTATGAATCAGGCATTTGTAAGTCTGAAACCACTTGGCTTTGAAATAATTGGGGGTTAGTACGCAACATGGGTTTAGGTAGAGTTGATGTCATATAAATTTTTAGAGAAAATGGAGTTTCACTTCTTCCAATATATTGGGAAGATTTTATTGACAGCAATAAGCAAGATGAGGTAAATGAAAAAATGTAACTCTTGATAGACCCACATTTTACATTAAGATTATAAACACTTTAAAATATATACATATCTTGATATCATTGCTGGCTCCTAAATAAAAGGAAAGTTCTTCATTTTTATTTTACAGATGCCTTTTAAGCAAAGCTATGAAAGTTCAGAGAGAAAATTATATCATCTATTTTACTTAGTCATAAATTTTATACTAAGTAAATTTAAAAAATTTTATGATAGCTTATTTTATCAGAATCATCATTAAGTTATTACAGGCTATATTTTTTTGTACATAAGAACTTTTAAAAGTAACCACTATTAACTGTTATCAGAATCTCTAGTAGTCTAAAATCACTTGAATTGAGGGAGTATTTTTTTGGTGTCAAAGCTTAGGCAAGCATTTGAAAGATGCCTAAATGCCATAACCATTAATATAATGTTATTACAAGAAAAGAAAGAGAATATAGACTGAATCAGGGAGGCACAGAACACTGGAATGTACAACTGCTGCCTTCAGCACAGACAGACTGCAAAACTTCAGATCCTGATACGTTGCAAAATTCCTGGGATGAGAAATCATATCAGTTCTTTCCAGGCTCAGCTGGAATCCAGCTTCCTTAAGGAAGCCACGCCAAACATTCCTGTCTGCAGTAACCTTGTGTTTGAAATGCATCACCCCTATTAAGTGTTTCCATAGGTTGACAGTTGTTACAGGCACCCCTGGTGCCCTTGTCACATCCCTTTGACCCACCTTTGAGTTCAGCTGCAGCTCTGATACAAGCTCAAACTCACTTCACTCCGTGGGCATCCCACCTCACCCACCTCGAATGCACTTTTTCACTCACAGGGCTTCTCCAATATAAGGCAACTTGTGCTATGGACATGCCCAGCCTGGAAATGTGGGAGAGCAATTGTTCCTAGCAGAAACCCTTCGTCTATGGGCTGGGAACCAGTGGATAAATACTTTTGCCTGCTGTTTTCAGGTGGGCATATCTATTCTGTATGCTTCTTAGATATCCTGGCAGAAATGAGCCCCCATTGTCTACAACAATGACTTCTAAATGACACTGCCGTAGTGGCTGTTCCTCTTTTTCTCATGCATTTCCCCTCCTTCTTCACTCTTGCTTCCTGGGACCAAGTTTAAGATACATTGCCTTAACTAAGTTCTTGCCTCGGGTCTGCTTAGAGAAAAACCCAAACTAAGACCACAGTTGTACACTATTTTGCATTGTCCTTGTGTTTTAATTAGGTCAAAATTTAAAAATCTTGTTGATGTAAATCTTGCTTCCACAAGTAGATTATAGTCTTCTGAGGGTAGCAAGAATTTCTTATACATTTTATCATGCCATGCATATGGTAGATTTCTAGTATTAAGTATTATTAAATAAGGACTAAAGATGGTATATGGAGATGCTGTCAATTCTTTTGAGAACTTCTGGTGATACCATGTCCAGATTCTTGTAAAAACTCTGGTTGTTTTTCTGCATTTGCCGAGGGAATGGGTATTTGACATTCCTTACGTCTCTCCGGCATGTGAATCCCTCCTTCGGACAATGGGCAAACCTTTTCTTAGGCACTGAAAATATCAGCAACTCACTTTCTAAGCCTCCCTTGCAGCTATGTCATAGAGTCCACCAATCAGACTCACCCACTCTGGGCCCTGAGTCAAATTCAGGATGTGAAGACACAGGGACTACTCCGAATCCCGCCTGCTAATGGGACAGTGGCAGGTACAGAGGCAGCCACACTGCGAGGCCAGTTCTGCAGCAGGTTTTGGGGCACTGTGCCTGGCAGGATAGCTTCTGGTCCTGGTTGACCAGGCTTCTTGGAGATACCATGAAGTATTGAACATTTTTGAAGTTGTTTTTTTTCTGAGTGAGTTAACCAGAGTAGCAGTTTGTGTTTTCAATAAGACCTTCAGTTGATTCATTCCAAGGAACCTTGAGGATAGTTATTTTAGGTTGCTGGTGAGAAATTTCTAACCAACTCCAGTGGGGGTGAGTGGGGGAATGCAATATCTCCTGAGGAATTCTAATACATTTCATGAAACTATGTATCATACCTAAGTAGAATGCCTGGAAACCTCCCTAGTCCTCATACAACCGGATCTGAGGACTCTGGATATTGGGTGCTGTTGAGAGGACAAAAATGCAAGAGGGTCATCCCCTATGGCAAGCAAGAGGAAGAATGCATTGGAAGCCAGAAGAATGGAGTAGGAGGAACACTTTGTAAAGCTACCATTCATTACCTTTAGCTGCACTGGCATTGCTGCCAGATATTACACACACATACCCTTTCCACAAATATAGTACTTCAAATTCAAAAGGCAATTGACTATTAATGTGCCTGCTATCTATATGCTGGGAAAATTCACTTTAGAAAACAGGATTTACTCACATGTTGAGAATGGTCTCTTTAATGAATATTATAAATAATAAAAGGCTTGTAAAGGCTAGACCATTATGGACACTATATGTACCTATCGGACAATCATAAAACAAATAAAGCAAAATCATATTTATTATTAACTTTTTTAAAGCATATAGTTCAGTTACTTTAAATTCCCACCCCCCCCAAAATGCTTAGCATTGTCTACAGATTTTGAAAATATATTTAGTTTAACTTCTAGATTATCAAATAATGAATATATTATTATATTTTTAGACTGAATCAGGGAGGCACAGTACACTGGAAAGAATACTGTCGACCTCATGTTTTACACTAAAACTTAAATAATAAAATAACTGGGACTGGATAAAAAGGGTAGAATACAGGTGACCATCTGATACTAGCTTTGAGAAGAATCCGTTAAACATCAAATCAATGCAAGAAATAACTAGGGGAAAGATTGATCGCATATTCAATATATAGTCAAGATACTTGCTATAAAATTTTTAAATTTTGCACACTTATCAAAACATATGAAAAAATTTAAAATATGAAAAATCAGTTAATAGCCATAATATAAATAACATTTTAAAATTACATAAAAATATGTTGCTCTCAATCTTTTTAAAAAGAAGGGTGCAGACAAATACTTAATTTCCAAAGGACTAAACATGGAAACCTACAATAATTACAAAAAATAAAAGAAATATGAATGTAAGTAAATAGTATTTTCAACAACTAAATTGGCTTGTTTTCAAACCATTTTGTTGCTGAGTATGCATTGAAATGCTAGTCTCATGCTGGAGTGCAAATTAGTTAAGGTTTTTGAAAGAAATTTGGCAATAGTTTCAAAAAACCATAAAAATATTTGTATTCTTTGATCTACTATATCCTCCTACTAATGTATTTTAAGGAAACAATGAGAGATGTGCATAAATATTTGTAAGAATGTTTATCTTAACAGTATTTTAAATGCAAAAAATTAAAATATCATAAATGTCCCATTAACTTGGTAAGTTATTGGTGGCTTACATATGATAGAATATTATCAGCCAGTAAAACATGTTTTGAAAGGGTATTTAATGCTCACTGTAATTCATAGGAAAATGCTCACAAGTTACATTGAATGGAAAAAGCAGAATGTGAAAGTTTATACATAACAGCTTTTTCTAAATTTCAGTTTTTAAAATATTCATGGATAAAAATACTAGAAATATCTCCGTGAAAATATTAACAGTTTTATCTCTGGTTAGTAGGATATTGAATAATAATATTTTCTTTATACTTTTGTGTTCTTTAACTACTCTACAATTAATTGTAATATTTTAAAAATAATACCTTATTATTAAAAGAGTAATTCTTCCATTATTTTCCCACATGAAATAACACATTTAGTAGCATAATCTGCCTTCCATTGTACTAAGGAATTAGGAACAACTATTCATTTAGTCCATTTTAAGAACTTTTGAGTTAAGTAGAGCAGGTGTTAATGATCCCAGTTAGAAGAGAAAGAAATTGAAGATTAGAGAGACTAAATGATTTGCCAGTGTTCAGTTAGTTCAACAAGCATTTTTTTTTAGCATATAGTAATTACTGTGAATTGGATTAGGCATTAAAGCATAGGAATAAAAGATTAAAAATCATTCCCAAGAGTGTGTATTCTTATAGTAGGTGATATTATGTTTTAAAAAATTGATATTTTCAATTAGTAGGATAAGTGCTGGCAGAGGTATGCAGTAGGAACTACAGGGAAAAATATTATTTTGAACCACTCCAAGTTGCCAGTATTCAACTATTTTTGACCTACAAAAAAGGCATTTTCATATCATTCATTCTAATACACCTGAACCAGAAAGATGGTGATGGCTGAGCTGAGTCCAGATGAGGAGGGAAAAGATTACCAAATGAAGGTGTAACCATTGTCAGGGTCAAATCAGAGACAAAAATCATACAGTGAATTGAACAGGGAAAGTTTAATATAAAGAATCTGGGTATCTGATTAAGGAGGAACTGACTGGAAAGAAGTAGAGAACTCTAAAGAATATAGAAATAGCAGATGCAAGAATCAGCTGCAACCCAATGCTAAAATGGAATACCCAAGGAAGAACTCCGCTCTACCCCAGGTCTGAGATCCAGAAAAGGTTACACCCATGATTTACTGAATGGCAGAGAAGTTGCTGTGATGGGAGTCCTGGGAATATACCCTGGGAGTGTAAGGAAAAGCTGTTCACAAGGAAGTATCTCACTAAGGGCACTCTGTTAGCAAACGGCTCAAGCAGTGCTTAGGAAAACTGCCTGCGGCTCCTTGCTGCTGACAGCCTTGCCCTGGAGAAGCTTCCTGAGTGCTGGAGCCTGCTGCTGGTGTAGCCACCCACACTGCAGCAGGTGGGTGCTTGGGAAGCCCTGTGCACTACAGGAGCCAGACACTGGGGATTGCTACGGGAGTTGTGAATGCTATGGGAATCGGGTGCTGGAGAAGCCTACTGAAGAAACACACCAGAAACCAGAAGGAAAATCCATTTATCTTGCAATGTCTCTCCATCACCCATACTGCCAAAGTGTAGCATTATGTCAGTTGATAAATAAAAATTATTTAAAAGGTCCAGCTGCATTTTTGCATGGCAGGTAATAAAAAGTGACTTTGGAACCGAGGTAATAAATTAGTAACTGACACAGTGTGGAACGAGAGTCTTCAGCTAACAAAAGAGCATGAGAGAAGACATGTAAAGAGGACTTCCATACCTGTTAGCAAGATAGACTCAGATACCCAGACTGACACTCCCAGTATAAAACAAACAAACAAGAACCTAAATATGCAGAATTTAAAAAAAAAGACATGTGTTTAAACACATCAGTAATATGGCTAGAGTGTATGGAATATGTAGATGCTAAAACTAAGTGAAAGCATGAACTTGAACACTGATGTCTATTAGTGGCAATCTCTAAATCTTTTGAACTTGAACTTCACTTTTTGGGTCTTGAGGAGTACAGGAAGATTAACTCCAAAGTTCTCTCAAACTGGGGAGTCTTTGAGATTCTTAAATTTCACTAGAATGTAGAATATTCAGTGTGAGAGTAGACACTGATGGTGAATCTGTACACTTATTCAGTGTGACAGTGAAAGAAACCCACATTATTACCCTTTTCCTAAGGGAACTGTGAGAAAACTTTGGTATTGGTTGAAGGAGGAAAATTGTCTCCTTAAAATTCATAACCACAGCCAACCCCAATTCACACACCCACATGGTCTGAAAAACCTGAAGGTGAATTTCAAATTTAAAGTAATGCCAAGTTAGTAGTGTTCTTCAGGGTTTGGAAAAAGTAACCACAAGTCCTCTCAAAAGGAAGGTACCTTCAATCCAGGCATCAAAAAATTTCTACAGATAAACCCCAAGAATCCCTATGTCACCATCAAAAATCACAAAATATACAAGGGAGCATGGCCGCAATGAGCAAGGACCTGCTGAATCAATAAACCTGCAAAAGCTTTAACTTTTAATTATCAACACAATTGGTATATTTAATATGTTTAAAGAAATAAAACACTAAAAATGACTAAAATAATTTGAAAATGAATCACTTAGAACTTCTAAATGTGAAAAGTGTAATATTTAGAAAATCTAATGGGTTGCTGCTAAAGTCAGAGTTACTGAACTGGAAGATAGTACTAAAATATATAGAGTGTGATACAAAGATATAAACAGGCAAGAAATATGAAAAAGATATTGACACATAAAAATGGCAGAGTTAGACGATTTCACATATGTCATGGAATTCCTGAAAAAGGTGAGAGGTAAGATGGGACAGTAGCAATATTGGAAGAGTTAGTGGTAGAGAGCTTTCCAGAACTAATGAAAACATGTATCCAAAGATTCAAAATGCACAAACAGGATAAAATAAAAAATAAAAAAACTCACTCAGCCACCTTGTAGATAAATGTAGAACACCAGTGCCAAGGAAACTCTTAGAAGAAAAAAAAGCAGAAAGCAAAAAGCAAAATGCAAAAGAAAAACAAGCAGGTCACCAAGAAATGATGATTAAATTGAGAACAACCATGGAAGGCAAGAGAAAGTAAATAATTTTAATATGATGAAACAAAAGAATTCTCACCCTGGAATTGCATGCCTGCAAAAATATATTTAAAAACAAGGGACAAATGAAAACATATCAGACAAATAAGAACTGAGAGTTTGTAATCAATAGTTCCTAACCTAAGGAAATTCTAAAATATGGGCTTCAGCCCTGACTGGTGTGGCTTAGTTGATTGAGCGTCAGCCTATGAACTGAAAGGTCAGTGGTTCAATTCCCCGTCAAGGCACATGCCTGGGATGTGGGCCAGGTCCCCAGTTAGGGGCATGCAAGAGGCAACCAGTCAATGTTTCTCTCACATATCGATGTTTCTCTCCCTCTCTTTCTCCCTCCGTCCCCTCTCTCTAAAAATAAATAAATGAAATCTTTAAAAAAAAATTTAAAATAAAATAAAGTATGTGCTTCAGATGGAAGAAAGTGTTTCCAAATCAATGGTCTGAGATTGAAAAAGAGATGATAAAACCAAATGTAAAAATGTGGGTTAATCTAAGCAAACACTGTAAAAAATAATTTGAGAGGCTAAAATAAAGATATGTTTAAAGAGTTATAAATTGTAAAGGACTATCAGAGTGTTCTAGAGACATTATTATTCAGGGGGATGACAAAGATATTAATTTTAGATTTTATAAGTTAAATATTATTGTCAAATTTCTACAGTAAGTACAAAACTAATGGAAATAGAGTGGGTTTATCTGTATTTTCAGATTTTTCTTCTATGTTTATTTATTACTTAGTTAATAGGAAATAACCCAGCCAAATACAATCAGAGTATTTGACTTCTATGAAGAAATTCCGATATGTAAAGGGCTTTGTGAATGGCTTGATCTGGGCTTCATCACTAGTTTCTTTTTATGATGATCTCAACGACCTTAGTATGTCAGTTTCACTTTTTATAACAAAATGGCTGCAAAACTTCTAGAGATTACATATGTATGACTTAGAGTCCAGCGCAAGAGAAAACTTTTTTTTTTGCTCAACTGACAACAAGAAGTTTAGCCCTCACTCTGATGGGACCCACACATACACCATTCATTGTGGCCAGGGGGTGTCACGCACAGACTGTCACAGGCCCGGGTTGCACAGTCCTCTCTACAGCTGACTGGGTCCAAATCCAGTTAGCTAAAGAAAATAACATAGCTGTCTTGATGATTAGCATCCCTCTATCAGTCACTTACTCCATGTATGCCCACTGAAACTTCATTTTAGTTCTAAATCTCACTTTTTCAACTTTTAAAATAATTTGAATATTAAATCAAGCTCATACTTCTAGGATAAACCCCACTTTGTTATGATGTAATGTCCTTTTTGTTTATGACTGGATTCAACTTTCTAATGTTTTGTGGAGAACCCTCGCGTCGGTAGGGATTTTGGTTTATAGTTTTCTTGTACTGGTTCTGTCTGGTTTGGTATGATAGTAAGGCTGTGCTCATAAAATGAATTGGGAAGTATCCTCTCCTCCTCCTTTTTTTCTTCAAGAGCTGGTTGGCTTTGCTGTTATTTTTTAAATATTCAGTAGAATTCATCAGTTAAGCCATCTGGACCTGGATTTTTCTTTAAGAGAATATGTTTAAATTATAGAATTCTAGTTATTTAATAAACATAGGATGATTCAGATTTTCTCTCTCTTCTTTTGTTAGTTTTGATCACTTGTACCTGTCAAGAAATATATTGATTTCATATAATTTGTTAAAATTATTGGCATGAAGATGATAATTTTTCCTTGTCTTCTAAAATCTGTGAGGTCTGTAGTGATGTTTCCTCTTTCATTCTTGATATTGGTAATTTATGTTCTTTTTCTGAAAGTTTTAAAATAACTTGAATAATGATATACACCTTCATATTGCATAATTACAAATGTTAAGAAGCAAACAATGTAAACAAGGCTTGACTACTACTGAAAGTTACATCTGTAGACTTAATACAAAGGAAATCTAAGAATATTGGGGTTTCTTGAAGTTGAAAGGAATTAACTGTTAGTTAATCAATGGTAGTAATATGTACTTGGTTATGATAACTCAAAATAGGACTTTTGGCATGTGATTGTTAAGTGAATAAATGGGTGAATATCATTATTGCAGAATGAAGGAAATTAGATTGGTGCTAGATGAATATCCATGGAATCACTGCAGTTTAATTAATACTCCACCTTGCCACATGCATTATTTTTCTGAAACATAAGTACGCTTTTATAAGTCCTCAGATTAAAAAACTTAAAAAAATATTTTTTAAAAGCTTTCAATGGTTTTCCATTGTCTTTATGTTGCCTTTGAATGCCTTGCAGTTATACCATGGTCCCATCTCGTGTATCCCACTTTATTTCTAATCTCTTTCCCCAATACATTGCAGCCATACTAGACACAATCCTTTTCCTAATGTAATTATTTTGCCTCACTTTTATAATATTTTCTCATGTCCTCTTTTGCATGAATTTTTCTTTCTTCCTTCAAGGCCAAACTCAAAGATCATGTCATATGCAGTTTTCCATGTCTCACTCCTAGAATAATTAATAGTTTTTTTCTGTTCTCTCATGGGATTTGTTCATCCTTCTAGTATTACACACATGTCAAAATAAGGTGTGGAAGGTTTAGTGACTGCTCCCTAACGAATATAAGCTCTTTGAGGACAGTGATTATCTTACTCATTATTGTACTCCAGACTTCTAACATGATGCTTTGATTATTGTAGGCACTCAACAAATGTTATATGATGACAAGATACATTATAACTCATAATCCAAAATCACACTCTCATTCATGGAATAAAGTAGAATTTTATAGAGGAAGACACTGTACTTTGGTCTGGGAAAACACTTCCAATCTCGATCAACTAATTTATAAATATGAGGGTTTTTCTTTTTCACAAAGGAGAACAATCCAAGTATAAGTTCAGTTGGGAAAGGATTATCATTTTCATGTACAAAAGAAACTGCACTCATCAAATCAATTATAAAATAATTAGAAGTTGTACCAACTGTTGGATGAACAGCAAATATATACTGTTAATTTTTCAGGTCAACATTATGACCTCAGATGGGAGTTTGAAAATGGACTATTACTACATTATAAATGTCATCCCAAGAATTCGTTGGAAAATTGCTAAAAAGTATACTAGGACAGACATAGTAATACCTTTAAAATCTACCAATAGGCTAAACGTTCTGCTGCTGATAAAATTGGGCATATAAAATTGTGGTATTTATTGGTATTCCCATTTTGCTAAGCATAAATATTACAAGAAATACACAGAAGGCAAGCAAAAAAATATTAAGGAGCTAAAACAAAAGTGACATTCACAGCACATCAAAGTGATGCAAATCTTCTCTCAATAACTTGATTTAATTTTCAGTTATTTAAGAATACAGGGTGGGGCAAAAGTAGGTTTACAGTTGTGAGTACACAAAACAGATTATTCTTGTATTATTTATTAATTATTGTATTATTTCCACATATACAACTGTCAGCCTAGTTTTACCCACCGTGTATATACTAAGTTAAATACTTTAAGGACAGCTGTTATCATATGTTTGCATTAGTTTGAAATGTAATACTTCTGCAAAGCTTTTCCTCCTTGACATAATACATCATTATAAATCACATTAGAGAATGGTTTTCTACCTTTTATCCAGATAAGCAAAACTAAAGGACATGATAACCTCCTACAGCAGCTTGTAGTGCCATGTGAAGGATGGACACCCACCTCCATCGTGTCAAGAGTCACTTTAACAAGGCACATAAAGTGATGACAATCATTTTTTCTCCTCCATTCAGTTTTCTTGGAGAACTTGATCCTCCAAAACATGGGAAGGGAGAGAACTTTCTATCACATATATCCCTGTCAATGCATCAGATGCTCGGACAAGGAATTTGACCCAGAGACTATGTTAATGGCCACAAAACCTAGATGTGTAAGGTCAGATAGCAAGGCCTCCATTTAGGGGCTTTCGAGGTGGGACAGGTGCTAAACAGTCAGGAAGCATTGAGATGAGCGATCATGTGGTTTTGAAAAGAGTGAGCGCTGGAGAAATAAGTGGCCAGTGGACTCTGATGGCTTTCTAGCCCATTCCAGCCATGAGACTCAGTGATTCGTCCTCCCTTTGCATTCTGCAATTTTCCTTGGATTTGGCCTTCACATAAGCTTCCAGTGTGCTTCTGTTCCCTATCATCAAGTGGTCTTTGAATATCAGGACAGACAATTAAAAAATAAATAGTAAATATCCATGTGTTCTAATGTTTTAAGATCTGATCAATCTGGCAAATATAAACATACCACAATTTTTAAAAGATTTTGTTTACTTATTTTTAGAGAGAGGGGAAAGGAGAGACAAAGAGAGGGAGAAAAACATCAACTGGTTGCCTCTCCTTATGTGCCCTGACTGGATACGAAACTTGCAACCCCGGACGTGTGCCCCTACCATAAATTGAACCGGTGATCCTTTGCTTTGTGGAATGACACCCAACCAATGGAGCCACACCATTCAGGGCTAAACACACCACAATTTATTTATTAAAATACCGTCAGCATAATAACATTGTCAGTCATTTTCAACATGTTTAGTCTTTAGTGGGATTTTGAAAATAAGGATTTGGAGTCCATAATATTTCTTATTTCAGCTCATCTTTCAGAGTTGTAAATGAGTAAGTTGTGTTTCAATAAAACAGGTAGTAGGCCAGATTTCACCTTTAGCTGTAATTTGCTGACCCATGAACTAAAAATTATAAACCCTTGGGCCTTACCAACTTTAAGTTTTATGTTAGTTTTTCCAGTGATTCTTGGAAATCTTAGAAATATATTTAGTGTTCTTCACATTCAGGTTTTTTAGTTTCTAAAATGATATTGTGATAATTTAATTGGCCTTATAGCATTTAGTGAGGAATATTTAATTAATCAGATCAAATGAGACTAAATATAGTAGAATAGTAAATACAGTGCTTGGCTTAGAATTTATTCAATAAATATTTTCTTTGTTGTAAGCATTAGAGAGATAACATGGGGAAACCAACAAAAGTAGTAATAGGTGCTATATGTTATTTGTGAGAGGTAGATGGGACCCTGGAGAGTAGTCCATAAATTCTATACATTTAACTGACTACCTATTAAATAGGAAGCTTTCAAATGTTTAAAACACTGATAAATTAAATTAATTGCCAGGAGCTATAGTCATATGTCAAGAGGGGAAAAAATAAATCACAGTGTAATTACTAATAAATGTAACTTGGCATTTGTTACATATAAAAGATGTGTTTAATATGTCAGGAAAATATTTAGCTTCTTTGATAACACAAAAAAACTACAATTCCAACCTCTCTGTTTAGATACATTCATTCCTGAATGAAGAATTTACCACCTGTGTGCTAGATAGAATCTAGGTGACTTCAGTTAAATTTCTAATAAGTTTTGACTAGTGAGAATAATGACATAAAAGGATTAGGAAGTCTCAAACTTCCCTCCTGTGTTTCTCCCAGAAAAAAAGTTCAAGGGTTGAATGACAGAGGTTTATGTGGTTGTTCTCTTGACACAATTTGGAGTTATCTTCCAGATTGCAGATAAGATAAAGGAGTTCTGCCGTACACTTTGGAACAACAAGCCTCCTGGGTCCAAGAAATCCTTACCCTGTGTGCTCCAGAGTTATGGGGTTCTTGAAACATCAATGTATGTATTTGGCACCTTAGTTAAGACTCCAAGCCTCTTGTGGAATTCCTTTTGGTCTTTGCAGCATCCTAGGGAGTGCACAAGGAAGGTAGGGAAGAGAAAGAGGGAGAATGTTCCCGTTTCTCAAAAGATGAAAATTTAGTTACAAGATTTTATTTCTTTTTTGTTTAAGTTTTGTATTATGGTATTTTATTTTATTTTTTATTACTTTTTTATTTTTTAATTTTACTGTTCTTTTACAGTTGTCCCAATTTTTCCCTTTGCTCTCCACTGCCCTGCCCACTCCCACTCCCACAGTCAATCTTCACCCTGTTGTCCCTGTCCATGGGTCATTCATACCTGTTCCTTAACTAGACTTTTCCTCTCCTTTCCCTCTTTCTCCCCCTCCCCCTCCCCTCTGATCACTGTCAGTCTTGTTCCTTGTTTCCATGCCTCTGATTCTACTTTGCTGGTTTATTTGTTTTGGTCATTAGGCTCCTCTCATAGGTGAGATCATATGGTATTTGTCTTTGGCTGCCTGGCTTACTTCACTTAGCATAATGCTCTCCAGTTCCATCCATGCTTTCTCAAAAGGTAGGAGCTCCTTCTTTCTTTTTGCAGCATAGTATTCCACCGTGTAAATGTACCACAGTTTTTTGATCCACTAATTTACTGATGGCACTTAGGCTGTTTCCAGCACTTGACTATTGTAAATAATGCTGCTATGAACATTGGGGTGCATAGGTTCTTTTGAATGGGTGTTTCAGGATTCTGAGGGTATAATCCCAGAAATTTCACAGATTTAGAACAAATATTTCAAAAATTTATATGGAACCAAAAATGACCCTGAATAGCCCCAGCAATCTTGAGAAAGAAGAACAAAGTAGGAGGGATCACAATACCTGATATCAAACTGTATTACAAGTGCACTATAATCAGAACAGTCTGGTACTGGCACAAGGATAGACATACAGATCAATGGAACAGAACAGAGAGCCCAGAAACAAACCCATGTCTATATGGTCAATTAATATTTGATAAAAGGGGCAGGAGCATGAAATGGAGTAAAAATAGCCTCTTCAGTAAATGGTATTGAGAGATCTGGACAGATATGTGCAAAAAAAAAAGATTTTATTTTTGATGGGAGCCGTAAACTGTTCTGCCCTGACAGTGAATCTTAGAGTTAGGCTGTGTCTGCCCTAAACAGGCCATCTGACATGGTGCTGGCCTGACAGCTGTTGGGAAATGTTCTGAAAGACTTGACTACTTGCTTCTTTCTCTGCCATTTGGAAAAACAAATTGTTCTCAAAAGAAGTTTCTGGTAAGCTAGACTCTAGGCTAATGCACCTGAGCAGCAACAACTTAAATCACCTGAAAGGATCATTTTAAATGCAGATTCCTGGACCCCACCCCAAACCCACTGAAATAGAAACTGAAGTATGTGTGCATGGTGGGGGAAGGGGGAGGAAGAGAGAGGAGAGAGAGGTGTGTTGGGGGGTAGGAGGCTGAGAGTGTCCAAGAATCTGTATTTTTTTTCTAGATTCCCCAGTTGATTGCTAAGAAAAATAAAGACAAAGCTATGGTGTTTTCCAGAAATACTTTTCTAACTAATCCTTCCCCAGCACACTGCTCAGCTCTTGTGATTTTAAGGGTCACTGTGTCCAAAGCTGCTGCTTTGTCAAGAGAGTGTGTTCTGAACTTTTGGAAAAACCTTCATGGCCAAAGATTTTGACAGTGATGGAGCTGGTCAATGGCATTTCCTCACATTGAGACAGGCCAAACTGGCAGGATTTGGCAGACAGTGTTAGGCTATTAGAGTTCTATAGCAGGGGTTTGAACCTGGGATCCACAGGTCCCCCGAAGCAGTCCATTTACACTTCCATTTTCATTATCTCAGAATTAGTTATTTCTTTCTACTATTAATTTGGTAACAAAACCATGAGTGTTAGCAGTACCTGTTACTCTTTGTCACCAAATAGAAATCAGATTTATACGGATGGGCAAAAGGAGGTTTACAAGTATAATGCAAATAAATAATACATAATAAATAATAATACAAGAATAAACTCTGTGTTTCATGTACTCACAACTGTAAACCTACTTCTGTGTCACATTTTAGTTGTTAAAGACAGCTTGAAATATTCACACTTGTCACGTTTTCAAGTTAGTTGATTTTATACTTATGAATAGATCTTTTTAAAAATCTTAATAATGAAACACAGATATTACCCTATTATACAGTTAAAAATATTTTGATAAATGTAATCCAGTGTACTATTTGGTTCCTTTGTAATCTCATAACTTTTTTACATACTAGGAACATTATTCTGAGAAGTGGTCTATAGACTACCCTTTCTCAGAACAATTTTCAAAATACATATTATGTGACTGCAGAGATGATTGGCAATGGAGTTCATGGAACTTCAGAAAAGTTAAGAACTCCTGAATTAAAGGAATCTTAAAACCATCAAGTAGCTTTTGAAACAATGAACAATGAACATTTTGAGATGTTTGTTGTTACAACTCTGTGTTAATTGTCATAAAGAACTGGAGATTTCCTAAGTCCTACCTAAACCTCTCAGACTAAGGACAAAGGCTTCATCTTTGCCCATTTACCAGTAACTCAAGGTAACTAACCCAGTCAGCCAATGGAACCTAAGCCCCTGTGCTCCTGAGGATCTTGATCTAGGTGCCCCATAGCCCTACTGTTGTCTGGCTTTGGTTCTTTATTTGTATTGTGGTCATTAAGTCAGTAAGTGCTCTTTGGCCTCTTGTATATATGAAGCATTCTGCTCCTCGTGGAAGGAAATAGAAGAGAATTATGGAGCACGTTTTCTACCCTACAGTATAGCGGTTCTCAAGCTTCAGTACTTGAGGCCCTGTGATTAGGGGTTAAGTACCTGAACAGAAATGCCTGGGCTCAGATCTTTCCTTTGTCACTTACCGTATTTTTCAGACTATATGAAGCACTGGACCATAAGACGCACCTAGGTTTTAGAGGAGGAAAATAGGGAAAAAAATTTTGAAGCAAAAAATGTGGTCCTGCTCCTGCCTCCTGTGACACCGCTACACTGCCGCCTCCCTCATCCCTGCAGCGAGCCAGGTAAGCTACATGGGACTATAAGATGCACCTCCATTTTCCTCCCAAATTTGAGGGGGGGAAGTGCATCTTATAGTCTGAAAAATATGGTAACTAGCTGAGTGACTTTGGGCAAAATTGCTCTCTGTGCCTCTGTTTCTTCATCTATAAAGTGAAATGATGCGAGGGTGCACTCAGGAGAGTACTTTATATTTTAAGTACACACCAATACATGTTTGTTGTTATTCAATATACAGAGTTTGGGGCCATAGCCCAGACTCCTGAGTCAGAATCTCTGGGGGCTCAGTCACATGCAGTTTGTCAAGTTCCACAGGTGACTTTGATATACTTTAGAGCAGCATTACAAACACATTTTTCACTTTTGCCCCTCTAAGAAGTCATTTTAGATGTTTTTCCCCTAACTGCCTTCTTGTCATGAAATTTTAGTACCATAGGTATATCTACTATATATCTATTTATTTACTTCTATCTATTGTAATATCTAAGATGTTTGTTCCACTGCCCCACCCCAAGCACCAATTTTAGCCCTCCCTAAGAAGGTGTGCTTTCAAACAGTGAATCCTCATTCTTGGCTGCACATTAGAATGAAATAAGCAAGCTTTTAAAAAAATATCCATACCTGGGATATCCTCACCATCAGATAAATTAGAACTTCTGGGGGTGGGACGAAAGTAACAACATCTTTTGAAAGATCCCCACGTGATTCCAATGTGCAAACAAAGCTGAGATCCACTGTTTCAGAGTTTGAGATCTTCTCATGAGAGATTAAGATCTGGCTGGTAAACAGGACCTACAAATACAAACATGAACATGAACAGTGCAGTGATGAAGGGGACATTGGCTGCTATAGAAGTTCAGAAAAACTCACACATGGTGTTCTGATTAGGAGAAGCTTTGTGAGCTACACTCAGATTCTGAGCAGGATCTGGCAAAGAGACTGCAAGAGAAATTTCAGGTACGATAATAAAATGGCCAAAGTATAAAAAAAGACATGGGGTGCTGGGGATGTAGTGGATTGAATGGCGTGGCCTCAAAAGATATGTCCACTCAGAACCCGTGGATGTGGACTTACTCGAATAAAGGATCTTGTCAGATGTAATTGAGTTGAGGATCTCGAGATCATCCTGGATTAAGATTGGCCTAATGACAAGTGTCTTTAGAAGAGAAGAGAACAGGAGAGCACACAGGGCAGAATGCCATGTCAAGGGAGAGCAGAGATTGGGTTGATGTGTATATAAACCAAGGAACACCAGCTGGCAACACCAGAAGCTGGAAGAAGTAATGAAGGATTCTCCCCCGGACCCTTAGGAGGGAACATGGCCCTGCTGACACCTGGATTTCAGATTCGGGATTCAAAACTGTAAAAGAACAAATTTCTGTTTTTCTTAAGCCACATAGTTTGTAACGATTTGTTACGGCAACCTTAGGGAACTAATGTAGGGGACAATGAGGAAACCAATCTGATGGAGTAAAGGGATTGTTATAAGAGTGAAAAATAAAATTGGAAATATAAGGTCGGTCCAAAGAGGAAAGGCATTGTTTGCATTGTGTACTGCTTGCCATGAGAACAGTGAAATGTCTGGGGATAGAAAGTGCAACCTGATAAAACAAATGTCACTGGAAAATTAATCTAGTAATTAATGCTGTTTAACCTAGAGCATATACACAGAGTTAGGGAAACCACCTTCAATGATAACAAAATTAAATAAGGAAGTAAGGAAAATCTACATCAGTAGGATGGCTTCAGAAAGAAAGGTAAGCGGGTTCATGCAGGAAAGATCACAGGCAGAATAAGGAAGGCCTTGCTTGGTGCCTGATCTGTGTGGCCGTGAGAAGAGGAGCATTTCAGTAAGGACTTACAGACCTGAGCTTGAGTCAGTGAAGTGTGTATCGTCTAGAATCAAATGATGCATTGGCGTTTACTAATTTATTTTTAAATTATACAATTTTTTACTGAACTTTATTGCAGTATATTTTACAAAGTTTACCTATTTCAAGTACACAATTCAAGGATTTTTAGTGACTCTTCAAGTGATGCAAACATAACCATAAATCAATTTTAGAACATTTTCATCCCCCCAATAAGATTCGTCATGCCCATTTACAGTTAATCCCAGTACATACCTCCAACCCCAGGCAACCACTTTTCTACTTTCTTTTTCCATAAATGTGCCCTTTTTTGGAAATTTTATGTATGTGAAATCACACAATATGTGATCTCTTGTGCCTTTATTTTGTGTATTTTATTACACATAATGTTTTGAAGTTCACCCATCACATGGTTCCTTTTTATTGCTGAATAATATTCCATTGTATGGCTAGACCACATTTTGTGTATCCATTCACCAGCTGATGGACATTTGGATTTGTTTCTGTTATTTATTGGTATGAACATTCTAGTGCAAGTCTTTGTGTGGACATATTTTTATTTCTTTTGGGTAGGAGTAGATACCTAGAAGTAGAATGGTTGGGTTGTATGAGATTGTATGTTTAACTTTTAAGAAACTGTCAAATTATTTACATTCTCACCAACAATAGATGAAAGATCCTGTTTCTCCACATTCTTACCAAGATTGGTTATTGTCTGTCTTCTGGTCATTCTAGTGGGCACAAAAGGATATCTCATTGTGGTTTTAATTTGCATTTCCCTAATGAACAATGATGTTAAATATCTTTTCATGTGCTTATTAGCCATTCGTGTATCTTCTTTGGTCTACTCTCTTTTCATGTCTTTGCCCACTTTTTGATTGAGTTTTTATCTTTTTATTATTGAGTTTTAAAAGTTCTTTATATACCTTGGAAACAAGTCTTTAATCTGCTATGATTTTTGCAAATATTTTCTCCCAGTGTGTTGCTTCTCTTTTCATTTTCTTAATGATGTACTTTAAAGTGAAAATGTTTCAAATTTTGATGATGTCCACTTTATCTTTTTTTTTCCTGTATTCACTGTGCTTTGGTATCATACCTAAGAAACCTTTGCCTACTCAAGATCTAGGAGATTTTCTTTTATATTTTCTTCTAAAAACTTTATTGTTTTAGCTCTTACATTTACATCTATGGTCCATTTTGAGTTAATCTTTGTGTAGGGTGTATGGTAAGGTTTTGTTTTTGTTTTTTGGGGGGGAGGGGTGATATTCATTATCCCAGGACCATTTGTTGAGCAGAATTCTTTCAACAATGAATTGCCTTGGGACCGTTGTCAAACTCATTTGAGCATAAATATAAGATTTACTTCTGTACTCTCTCAGTTCTGTTCCATTGATCTATATCTATCTTTAGGCCAGTACCACACTGTCTTGGTAACTATAGCTTTATGGTAAGTTTTTAAATTGAGACACGGAAGTCCTACAACTTGTTCTTTTTCAAAATTCTTTTGTCAATTCTAGATGTTTTGATTTCTACATAAATTTATGAATCTGTCAACTTCCACAAAAAAACACAACTCTGCTGGAACTTTTATAAGAATTGCATTGAATATCTAGATTATCTTGGGGAGGATGATCATTTTAGCAATATTGAGTCTTTCTTTCCATGAACAAGAATGTCCCTCCAATTATTTAGATCATCTTTAACAAAGTTTTAAAATTTCCAATGTATAAGTTTTGTATTTCTTTTGTTAAATTTTTTCTTAATATTATTTAACTTGTCATGCTATTTCAAATAGAATTATATTCTTAATTTTATTACTGAATTTTTAATTTCCTCAAAATACCAATTTGTTATCCCACCTATTGCTTAATAAATACTTTTTTAAATTAATGGATTAGCATGTGAGTGAGCTAGAGGAACATTTTCACCCAAAGGAGAGAAAAAGAGGCAAGTTTCAACATAGGTTTATACAGTATAAGCTTGTTATCTCAATTGAACATTTGTGAAGTTGCATGATTTGCGTACTTTGTGACAGAGTTTTGAATGCCTACATAATGGAATGATTGTAAGACTGAAATAGAATACCATATTAAAGTTCCTGGCACAAATATGACCTTCAGATGCTCTGGGGCTGGTGTTCAGAATGGGAGCATTTTGGTCAGGAGTGAAGCTGGTTTAGTGCCCACTATTTTCTTGTCAGTCTGGGGAGCCATGGGGTTGTCAGGACTGTGCTTTATAAAGATTGTGGCTCTTCTAACAACTTTTTTTTAGTTGCATCTTTCTCTTACTTTTTCTTTACTCTTGGTTTCCTTTCTATTCTTGCTACTCAAATCAATTTGAATAATAATTGTTAATATTTGGGTTCATTTCAGGCAAAAAGTTTTAGAAAGTAAATTGATGCATTTCTGTTTTGAGATTGTAATTGCCTTAACTGGAAGAGCACTGATTTTTTGCATCTTGTACTCCTTTCAGATGAGAAAAAAATTTATTCATTCATTTGTTCATTTATTCAATCAAGCAGCATTCCCTGTTTATTGAGTCCCTTTTATCTGTCAGGCTCTGTACTAGTTGGGAGGTGATTCCCCAGAAACAAAAAGGCATAAGAAGTCTTTTGCCAAAATCTTTGTAGAGAAGACTGAATCTTTCAAGAGTAGAGGAAGGAACACAATGAATGGCCTCACAAAATATTGTTCTGATCAGGATAAATAAGGGTCATATGAAAATATGCTGCTTCATTAAGTTTCCTCTCTGGGTTAGAGATTTTTTGAAAAACTTATCACCATCTGGCTAATGTTCCTGCTCAAAGGCACCTTTGAGCGGTTGAACAAAAAAATGGACTTAAGTAATGGTGTGCTTTTCTAGATCTCTTCTTCAAACTTGAAGGATACTAGCCTAAGATCTTCCACTAATTAACTGTGTGGATTTGGGCAAGTCACTTCACCTCTTCACTGACAGGTTCCAGTAAGTGATCTAAGAGGACTTTTCGTACTCTAGAGTCTAGGTTTAGACTCTCCTTAACTCCTTAGTCTATGTGTTTGTGGGCAGTGACGAAGGGAGGGAGATGAAAAAGAAGAGAGGAAACTCAGACAGTTTCATGTTTTCACAATATGGAGCATCCAAGTACACAAGGACTGAACAATAAATGACAACTTATTAGTGAGTACGAGACAAGGAACTAGGCATGCATGACTCTACTCTTCCCCCTCTTTTACTTTGGGGAATAAATTGCTGTGAACATCAATTTTGGTCAGCTTTTCCATGCCTGAAGTTTGTTTTGCAAGGTAGGTTACCACATGGCAAGGCCTGAGGTTGTCCACTTTTGCATATGACTTGATGGATAAATCTGTCTAATTCAGGGGTTCAGCATTAGGATGTCCATTGCTGTTCCTCATCTAAGCCACATCTTCTAACTTGGCCTTGGTCTACGATGACGATTACGGTGGTGGTGTGGATGATGATGATGATGGTCATGATAATACTAAAGGCATATATTTTGTTTTCCATTGGCCTGATATCTTTTGATTCAAAACTCAAGTAAGGAGAGCAGTAGTGTTATTTACTGGACCTCCACAAACTTCAACACATGTCTTCATCATTAATTGTCTACTGAGCTTTAGTAAGGAGAACAGCAAAGAGGTGGCCTAAAGTTGCTCAGGAAATATTCTGCAGAGACTTTGGAGGTGCGGATCACCAGGTACATAGCCTTTGGAAAAGGAAGTCTAGTGGCCAGTTTAGAATATGAGCGGAGCTTGGCAAATGTGAATTGGGTTATTTATTTTATTTTGTACTTAAAAATTAGTTGCTCCCCTCCTGGGGCGCAACTGGAGTGTTTCTGGAATCAGTCAATCTCTGTTGTAAGCAGATATGGGTTCAGGTACTTTCAGCTCTCATTGCCCCCAAATCTGAACAGTACAGTTAGTGTTTATTCTCAGTTCGTACTTGTAATTCTTATATTCTGATTCATAGAAATAAATTATATTGAGTAAGAGAAGGAAACATTTTATATTTTATAGTTCCATAAGCCTTTTACTCTCATATTTAAAACATAAATTTGAAGGGGAAATTCTATATCCTAATTAGTGGGTATCTTGAAATGATTGTTCCAAATTATATTTACAGGAAAACATCACTGGTTCTGACTATTTGCGGAGAGACTAACCTGGAGTTGTTTCCCTTCATCCTCTTCTGTGGTAACTTTACTTGGATGAATCCTAAATGTATACCTCTGGCTCCACCTTTCTCTTGAGGCTTTGGACACATTTCTAACTGCCTGCTGGACCTTTCCAGATTAACAGCCCACCCTGAAATCAACAGATTCACATTCCTACCGCAAAACCTCATCTTGTGGTGGGAATATGAATTTCCCACATTTTGGGGAATGTGGGAATTTACATTCCCACATTGACTTAGTACCTCAGCTAAAGACATCAGTACCCTGGGTCATTGGGCTTCATGTGGGGGACGCTCCTCGGCGCCTCCATCTTCTTCTCTGGGAGTTTCTCTCAAAGTGCCTTGCACCTGAGCCACTTCTGTTTTCACTGTCAGTCTCCTTGGACCATTGCTCATTGTCTCACCCCGGCTGCGAAGATAGGCCTCCCGCCCACCTCCTCCACGCCATCCTCCACATTGTGACAAAGTTTCTGGGGCAATCTTGCTAAAATAAAAATTTAATCATGTCACTCCAGTAATCAAACATATTCTGTTTCCTCATGACCTACAGGACAGATTTTCAAGTTGCTAGACAAGACATTTAAAGAGGCCTTCTCATTCTGATTACTGTTTGTTTTCTTAGCCATATTTTCCTCTATCCCTCCTTCCTTGTGAACTAAACTCCCTTTACCCAGGACTGTCTTTTGTAACCACTGCCCAAGCCTCTGCATCTCTGTGCCTTTAAGTCTAAAGTTACTACTGTCAGCATTGCCATTGCTCTGAGATAGGCTGAGTCTCTCTTGGGGGAGCGCAAAAACCCCTTCACCTGCGACACCCCCACCACCACCTGCATCTTGCGAAAATACCACTTCTTCCAGCAGCCGTCTTTCATAACCATATCAGGAATCATATTTTCCCCGTGCAGAGCAGCTACCATTAGGACCCTACCCTTCCACCTAGGAATATCATTCTCATAGGCACCAAATAAATGGGCCTCTCCCGGGCAGGCCACAAGAGCAGGTTTTTATTACCCACGACTAGCTCTCAACCAATGAATGAAGCAAGCTGGAGGATAAAAAACCCGGGTGTCTGTGCCCCTCAGTTAGGATAACTGAGGCATCTTTTGTGCTGTGTCTCAGAGATCCCCAGCACGTTTGAGCCCCAGTTGCTCACAGCAGGAACCTGCTCAATAATGCACCTTTTATTACTGGCAACCTTGCTTGCTTGCCTCTCGTTTGTGCTCCCCCGATGGTGCTTTCTGTAACACCCGAATAAACCATAAGCACACATATCCTTGTCACGGGGTCAGCTTTTGTTGGAACCTGAAAACCCGTACACTGTGTCTATATCTCAAAGCAGGCTGCTTAAGCTGCTCCTATTATAACTTCATTTACCTTGGGAAATACTCATTTGGGAATCTATCCGAAGGCTTGAAGTCGGGAAGAGCATCTTCCTCTGTATGTTCTTTTCAACACCGAGCACAATCTCTTACTTCAAATAGGAGCTGAACAACTAAAGGTTGAGTGAAAGTGTTTCAATAAAAAGGAAAATCTCCATTACATAATTTAAAAGAAAGAAAAAGTTAAAAATTTCAAGTACTTAACAGAGTTGTGAGTTAGGTATAAAGCACCTAAGGGTGCTTTAAGCTGGTTTTTTAACATAGTTTGTTTTTCAATAATCATCTTCATAGTCGTCATTTTTTATACCTATGATAGAAAGCTAAAAAAACAAGAGTTCTTTCATATTGCTTATGCACATTTTAAGTTGAAAACATTAATTGGGTTTTTACTGTACTTCTGAAATTACTGGAACAATTTCTGACTATCCTAATTTTGTGGGCTTCATCCTTCAGCTTTTTTTTTTTTTTTTGCCATCACCTCTAATACAGCATTTATTCACATTTAGCTCTCTGTTCACTCCAAAGAGGCAGCTTACAGATCTTTTAACCTTTCATGCAGCTAGAAAATCTAATTCACCATAGCAGACACAGCTGCGTGTGTTCCCTAGGCTGCTGTGGATAGAACCTTTTGAAAGTTAGCTTAGTTGACTTCTAGTCAAGATAGCAGCATATGCAGACATCCCATCTCTTCGCACAACCACATCAAAATTACAACTAAAATATACAACAACCATCACCAGACCCTTCAGAAATCAAGTTGAGCAGAAGTCTGACAACTACAGAATTAAAGAAACCACATCCATCCAGACTGGTAGGAAGGGTATAGACACGGAGCAGGCTGGTCTTACACCCATGTGTGGTGGATAAATATTTTGGAGGACTCTTGGGAGCCAGGAGTCCCAGACCTACAACAGGCCTCCAGTCTAGGGTTCTGGTGCCAGGAAGATAAGTCCCCATAACATCTGGCTGTAAAAACCAGAGGGGATTGAATCTGTGGAAGAAACTTCTGGAGCTCCAAGCAGTTCCTCTTAAAGAACCCACACACAGACTCAACTACTCAGACTCACTCCCTCTGAGTTCCAGCACCTGGGTAGCACCTGAAAAGGCACCAGTGGCATACAGGGAGAAATGAAATGTCTGGCATCAAGGTGACCAGAGCTATCGTCCCTTTCCTAAACCCTCCACCACTGAGCCACAGAGCTGGCAAGCTGGTGCCATATCTGAGACTCCATCAACCTGGCTAACTCCATCCGGGAGATCCTCTGAGACTCTGCCCTACCCAACTTACAGGCCCACTCAAACTGCTTTTCCATATGAATGGCGGGTCTTGGTTCCTGCAGCACAACTTCCTAAATCCTATCAAACGAGCAACAGCTGGCCTCAGTGAGCCTCAGGCTCAGCTCTAGCAGCAGCCAGACCACATTCACAGCTTGGCTTCGCCTGGGAATCTCCAAGCCCAGCACAAGTAGCAGCCATTTCGGATTGCTTTATAGCTCAGGCAGGATGACCACAGGCAAAACACAGGTGGGGGCTGACCTTGGCCTGCATGGCCTGGGAAACCCCAGGGCCAGCACACCCAATGGATAGCTACAGACCACACTGGAGCACCACCCTGTCCTATCCCTGCACAGCACATCCTCCACAGAGGGGGAGGTTGGTGGTCAGTGGTCACAGCCAGTCCTTGCACCTGACTGGCCTGGATAAATGCCTCCCATTGAGTTTCCAACAGCAATCAAGGCTCACGTAGAAGAAGAGGGTGTACTCAGTGTACACAAAGGGTGCACCTCGAGTACCCAGCTTGGGTGATAGGGGAGGCTGTGCCGCTGGACCCTACAGGACACCTACTACATTAGACCATGCTACCAAGACAGGGAGTCATAGCAGCTCTACCTAATACATAGAAACAGACACAGGGAGGCTGCCACAATGATGATACAAAGAAACATGGCCCAAATGAAAGAACAGATCAAAACTCCAGAAAAAGAGTTAAATGAAATGGAGATAAGCAATTTGTCAGATGCAGAGTTCAAAACACTGGTTAGAAGGATGCTCAAGGAACTTAGTGAGGACCTCAGCAGCATAAAAAAGATCCAGTCAGAAACAAAGGATACACTAATTGAAATAAAGAACAATTTACAGGGAAACAACAGTAGAGTGGATGAAGGTGGGAATCAAATCAATGATTTGGAACATAAGAAAGAAAAAACCAGTAAGAACAACAAGAAGAAAAAAGAATCCAAAAAAATGAGGATAGTATAAACAGCCTTTGGGATAACTTCAAGAAGTCCAACATTCGCATTATAGGGGTACCAGAAGGAGAAGGGAAAGAGCAAGAAATTAGAAATCTATTTAAAAAATAATGAAAGAAAACTTCCCTAATTTGGTGAGGGAAATAGACATGCAAGTCTAGGAAGCACAGAGAGTCCCAAACAAGATGGATGCAAAGAGGCCCACTCCAAGACACATCATAATTAAAATGGCAAAGGTTAAAGATAAAGAGCGTCTCTTAAAAGCAGCAAAAGAAAAGCAGTTAGTTACTTATAGGGAATATCCCATAAGACTGTCAGATGATTTCTCAGAAGATACTTTGCAGGCTAGAAGGGACTGGCAAGAAATATTCAAAGTCATGAAAAGCAGGGACCTACAGCCGTGACTACTCTATGCAGCAAAGCTATCATCTAGAATCCAAGGGCAGATAGAAAGATTCCCAGACAAGAAAAATATTAAAGGAGTTCATTGTCACCAAATCATTATTATATGAAATGTTAAAGGGACTTATTTAAGAAAAAGAAGATCAAAATCTTGGACAATAAAATGGCAAAAATACATATCTATCAACAATTGAATCTAAAAAGCAAACTAAGAAAGCAAGAACAGAGACAGAATCATGGATACAGAAAGCATTTTGATGGTTGCCAGATGGGAGGGGGTATGAGAATGGGTGAAGAGATGAGGGTATTAAGAAGTATAAAGAGGTAGTTATGGAATAGCCATTTGCATGTAAAGTACAGTGTAGCAAATGGAGTAGCCAAAGAACTTACACACATGACCCATGGACATGAACAATGGGGGGATTGCCTGAGGGAATGGGGGACACTGGGGAAAAATCAAGACAACTGTAATAGCATGATCAATAAAATATAATTTAAAACAAAAAGAAAAATAAAAGTCAGCTTAGTTCAAGGAAATAAAATAACATAAAACAAAAGGGGGAAAATCATTGCTTTATGGCCTTGGACCCAGTCATATCTTTTCTTACAAAGCTACTCTTTCTGTGTCTGATGTTCAGCTTTACTTAATTATCAGCAAGCCCTGGTAAGTTCACTTGGGCTTCACCCCTTAGGAAATAGTGCTGGAGGTTCCTCCTCCACTGGCACTTCAGCCAAGAAGGGACAAACTAGGAGTCAGTCAGTACTCACTGCAGTGCCCTGGACAATCCACAGATCTGAATGATTTTACATACGGAGATCAAAGTCAACCACTTTTGAATAGATTGTGCATGTGGATATGGACATAAGGCTTGTGGAGGTATCTGGTTCTGGTTCAGAAGCAATTACTCAGTAGAAAGGCCTTTACATACAATACAGATGTACAATATCTAAAGGAAAAGCATTCTACCTGAAACTATATTCATAGGATTACAGTTCTGGCATTCTTTTTTTGTGTGAAATAAATTTTGGATTAAATAAATGTGAACTTTGCAAGATTTTAAAATTATTGTTAAAGAACAATAGAACACGCAGTTCATCAGGGAGTAACACCTGCTTTGAATGATCTCTTTTGTAAAATATCAAAAGCAGGAGGAGGAGGGTGCCCAGGCAGAAGAGATTTGCCAAAATGGAGGGATCTGCGGTCCAGATATTACATTGTTACACTCCGGACCAGCTAACTACATAATCTGACCTCTGATGCAAAATGAAAGTGCAGAGCCCTTTGTTCAAAACTTACTAAAACTGTCAGGGCAGGGACAGCAGGGCTTTGAACAAAGGTGGGGGTGGAGGTCTTGTGCGGCTGTACAGGTCCCATGCCCAGGCTGCTCTCGGTTACATTCTGTTTATGTAGAACCTCCTCCACAAGGCTACGTGCTCAGTGGCTCTTGACCAAATACAGTGTCCCTGGACACACATTTGAAATCTAAAGTGTGACTGAGCCTAGAAAGGGCTCAGCCTTTGTAAACATGATTCTGTAATTTCTTAATATACCTGGAATACCTATCCACGCCACAGAGAGAAACATCAGAGATTTGTTGGGTAGGGCTGTTTCTTAATAGAACCTCCATAATTAATTCTAGAAGGATATCCCTTCATTCCTTCCCTCTTGATTGTCTGTTTTTAAAAGCCAACACGCCACTCTTGGAATCCTGAGGTTTTGTGCAATCACCTACCCTGACGGTGCTTGGGAGTGAGGGAGAAATGTCAAATGCGCCCATGTTATTTTATCACTATGGCCTTTCCCACAAATCCCTCTGATTTCCCGTACTGGAACTTAATTCTTGCACCCCTTTTACTTGAGGGCCACCCACCAGACAAGTCTGAGTAGTCTCGTCTAGACCTTTCCTCTCTGCCCCATTTCACTCCCCAAGCAATGGAGGGATGAGACTATATCTTCATGAGTTAGAGAACTTGTCTCCTTCGCTCCTCCTGCCCCAAACTCCACCCCTGTCCTTATCTTGGAGGCTCCGCTGCATCCTTGAGTTTACCCTTGACATGTATTATTTTACTCTCCCTGGGAATAGAGTGAGAAAGTTGAACAACTTATATTTTCTCTCAAAATTAATATAGAAATATAGTGGGTATGTGACCCACCTCTAGTGTACATGCAGTTTTGTATTCCTGAGCCAGATGGGTTCCATGTACCCTCTAAGCCACAATTAATTTGAGAACAGCATGTATTAAGTAACCCTGGAAAATTCCAACAATAGTTCTATAGGAATGTCTCCAAATTTGATTAGAAATCTTTGTTCACTGTCATATTTTTCCCTAAAAACACATGTGCTGTGTGAATTAATTTTATTATAATGTTCCTAATTAATGTCTTTAAAAAGCATTGTCTCTTCTGCTTATTGGTGAGCTCCTATGACAAACCTGGGCATTTAACTGAATTTCAAACCAAGTTATGGCACCGAGAAAAGCAAACTTCTAAACATGTTGTGATCCTTGTTATCAAAAGCAGTTAAGAAAAAAAAAGTTAAGAAAAATGCATGTTGGGGTGAACTTAAATATTAATGTCTATTAAATGAAATAAGCCTATCTTACCCTGTTAATAATTTCATAAGTGCTGAATTTGGGGGGAATTTTTCTTTTAATGGGGAATTTAATAAGAAGATATTACTACTACTAGCACTATCACTATTGTAATTATATTTAAGTATTTTAGTTTTTAGAATCTGTGACCTTTTAAGAACCAATTGTTTTTAATGAACAAGAATTTAGTAATAATTTTTTCTTTTGAGTTAGGTTTTCATGGAACCTAACTTATTAACTGATATTTCACTCAGAAATTGGTAAGACAAATTGGTTATACATTAGATATGCTGAAGGTATTGGTTTATCCAAATTTCCTGTTCTGTAGGTGTGAACCTATACCAAACACAATTATCAACGTATTATTTGAGGATTTTACTTAATATTTAAACCCAAATTTGTACTTTATAGCTTTATTACACTATAAGCAACATAAGAAACTGCATTTTTAATTGTACATTTTGATAAATTTACACATATTTCGACACCCTTGAAAGCATCACCACCATCAACATAATGACATATTGATCGCCCCCCAAATTTTCCTTGTGCCCATTTGTAACCCTTCCGTTCCATATCTTCTCAAGATCTCCTTCCCATCATCCCAAGACTACCACTGATCTGTTTTCTGTCAGTGTAGATTAGTTAGCATTTTCTAAATGGTTTTTTGTTTGTTTGTTTGTTTGGCTTCTTTGACTCACCATAATTATCTTGAGATTTATTCAGGTTGTCTCATGTTGTTTTCAATAGTTTAGTTCATCTTTCTTGCTAATATCCTATTGTATACATACACCATATTCTATTTATTCATTTGCTGTCAAATATTGCATCTTTCTCTCTTTATTCTTCTCTAAACTCAATCTTTACTTAAATCATGCCTCCAGGGGGCCTGGTGGCATCACAGGAGTTTTGTTGTCAGCATATCTAAATCCCAAATCTAGCCATGATTCTTGTGAGCTGTTTCCTCATCTGAAAAATGAGTAGTTTTCCCTTTTCTGTGGGGTGTCTGATCCAAGACCCCCAGTGGATGCCTCAAATCACAGGTAGTAAGGAACCCTTTATATACTATGGTATTTTCCTATAATACATACCTATGATAAAGTTTCATTTATAAATTAGGCACAGTAAAAGATTAATGATGATAACTAACAATAAAAAAGAAAATTAAAATAATATACTGTAAAAAAGTTTATATGAATGTGTTCTCTCTCTCTCTCTCTCTCAAAATATCTTATTTTACTACACATACAGCATGGGTACACTGGAAAAGGCCTGACTCCGTCCCAGGCAGAATGGAGAGGGATGGAGCGAAATTTCATTAAGCTACTCAGAACAGGAAGCCATGGGCAAAGGGGGACTACATACAGAAATAGGTACCTCATAAGATTGTTGTAAGGGTTAAATATATAAAGCACATGGAAAAAATATTGCACAGTAAGTGCTATTTGGGTGGTGATTTATTATCATGATTACTACTGTTATTATACTACTCTTAATTCTATATGACATGTTCCATAGATCTCCTAGCTTACAATAAACCCTCAATTAATGTTAACTATTAGTATTAATTTTACCAATATTACTACAGCACCTAACAACTATTCATTTCCTTTTTTCCCTTTCCTCTTCTGTTTTCAATCTCTTTGTTATACTGCTACTAGTAGTCCTACTGTTACCTGACCAGGCAGAAGAGAGGAAGGCAATGGTTCTGAAGTATAAGCAGCAACCAACATCAGCACCAACTGGGAACTTGTTAGAAACGTGGCTTCTCGAGGCCTACCCTAGAAAGGCTGAATCCGAAACTCTGGGGGATGGGACTGTAATCTGAATTGTAATGAGCCTTCCTGGAGATTGTGCTAAATCTAAAGAACTGGAGCAGGGGGGTAATCACCAGGCTTGGGCAGGAGTTAATGCAGGCTCAGTTCACATTAACTTTCCTGTTAGCAAAAGCACGCATTTGACTAATTGAGCTTAATATCAACTAAAACCTTAAGTCTTTTTCACACATGTTGCTCCTAATCCCCATATTCCCCATCTAGTACTTGTACAAGATTCTTTTTAGACTGAAGTATGTCTTTACATTTATCCCTATTAAACTTAATCTTGTTAGATTCGGCCCATTGCTCCAGTCATGTCTGGAGAAATTTTAGTTCAGCTGGAATGAACCATGACAAAAAAGCAGGGCCTGGAGACGAAGGAAGGGTGCTGTAAGGACGACGTCCTTTGATATGTTGGCTGAATACTAGCCCATGAGATATGGGCTATGGTAGGCTTCTAATTAAACACTTGAGACCCAGGACCAACCAGAGGGTAATTTGATTATAGTTTAATTCAACTAACACTTATTGGGCACCTACCTAGCTCCTGGCTGTGAACAGGTATAGGAGGGACACTAAACAGCCCTCTCTTTAATGTCAGATATAAGTAGAGATGAAGAGGTTGTTGTTTTTGTTTTGGGTTTTTTTGTTGTTGTTTTGTTCTTTGACACATGAAGCCCAGTATAGCAACACTTGCAAGTCTCTCAAGGAAAAACTAATGTATTTTTTAGTGTAAATCCTTTGCTATCTGCTTTGTTTACACTTTCAGATTTAATTTTCAAGCTGATTCAATGATATAGGAATGACTGTCCCAGTTACAGTTGAGGAAACTTAGAACCAGAGGTTAATGCATTTCCTCAAGGTCACACCAGTAGTTGGCAGTAGAACTAGCGGAAAACTCAGATCTGTATGGGTTTAAAGAACATGCTGTATATAAGCTTTGTCCCTGAGACCAAGAAAACTAAGCTCTTTAAATATCAAGACTACCAGGGGCTTAACCATAAACCAATTATGACCGTGGGCTGATTTATGATGAATTAAGTTTACAATACCCAAAACATCAAAATATGGTATCAAAGATGATGCAATTCTATGAAGACTAAGAAGTACGGCTAACTGTGCTCACAGTCCTAAATTATAAAAAATCTTACATTTGGGTTTATTTTTATTTGCTTCTGTTAAAGTGCTAGCCATATATCTTAATTAATATTTATCACAATATTGGAGAACCAAGATGGCGGTGTAGGTAGACACACTGCGCCTCCTCGCACAACCAGAACCGACAGAGAATTGAACAGCAAGGGGGACCAACACCAAGGAAACAGAAAATAATCATTCATCCAGACCGGTAGGAGGGGCGGAGACGGCACTGGGGTGGAGAGGACTCGCGTGGCTGTGGCGGGACTGAGACTGGCGGAGTGTGGGACAAATGGCGCAGGCAGTCCGAGCACTAGCAGACCCTGCGGTCCCACATTTGCACAGATAAACCCAGAGGGCCGGACTCAGAGTGGCGGAGAGTGGGGCAGGCAGAGTGGCGGATTGCACATTGCGGCACCACATTCGCCCACAGATAAACCGGACGAACGGCGGGCAGAGAAGCAGACCTCTGCGCAACCCAGGGCTCCAGCTCGGGGAAATAAAGCCTCAAACCTCTGATTGAAAGCGCCCCTGGGGGTTGGGGCCGCAGAAGAGACTCCCAGCCTCACAGGAGAGGTTGTTGGAGAGACCCACAGGGGCCTAGAGTGTGCACAGGCCCACTTACTCGGGAACCAGCACCAGAGGGGCCCAGTTTGATTGTGGGTACCGGAGTGAAAGACTGAAATCCGGAGGAGAGTGAAGCGGGCGCCATTGCTCCCTCTCGGCCCCGCCCCCACGTACAGCATCACTGCGCAGCGACCAGCATTACCCAGCCCCCGTGAACACCTAAGGCTCCTCCCCTTAAAGTAACAGACGCGCCAAGACAAACAAACAAACAAAATGGCCCAAATGACAGAACACTTCAAAGCTCCAGAAAAAATACAACTAAGCGACGAAGAGATAGCCAACCTATCGGATGCACAGTTCAAAGCACTGGTTATCAATATGCTCACAGACTTGGTTGAATCTATTCGAAAAACGGATGAAAAAATGAAGCCTATGCTAAGAGAAACAAAGGAAAATGTTCAGGGAACCAATAGTGATGAGAAGGAAACTGGGACTCAAATCAATGGTATGGACCAGAAGGAAGAAACAAACATTCAACCAGAAAAGAATGAAGACACAAGAACTTGGAAAAATGAGGAGAGGCTTAGGAACCTCCAGGACAACTTGAAACGTTCCAACATCCGAATTATAGGGGTGCCAGAAGGAGAAGAGGAAGAACAAAAAATTGAAAACTTATTTGAACAAATAATGGAGAACTTCCCCGATCTGGCAAAGGAAATAGACTTCTGGGAAGTCCAGGAAGCTCAGAGAGTCCCAAAGAAGCTGGACCCAAGGAGGAACACAACAAGACACATCATAATTACATTACCCAAGATTAAACGCAAGGACCTACGTCCAAGATTACTGTATCCAGCAAAGCTATCATTTAGAATGGAAGGGAGGATAAAGTGCTTCTCAGATAAGGTCAAGTTGAAGAGGCTCATCATCACCAAGCCCTTATTATATGAAATGTTAAAGGGAGTTACCTAAGAAAAAGATCAAAAATAGGAACAGTAAAAATGACAGCAAACTCACAGTTATTAACGACCACACATAAAACAAAAACGAGAGCAAACTAGGCAAACAACTAGAACATGAGGGTTGTCAATAAGGGAGTGGGAGGGGGAGAGGGGGGTAAAGGTACAGAGAATAAGTAGCATAGATGATAGGTGGAAAATAGACAGGGGGAGGGTAAAAATAGTGTAGGAAATGTAGAAGCCAAAGAACTTATAAGTATGACCCATGGACATGAACTATGGGGGGGGAATGTGGGAGGGAGGGGGGTGGGCAGGATGGAGTGGAGTGGGGGGGGAAATGGGACAACTGTAATAGCATAATCAATAAATATATTAAAAAAAATATTTATCACAATATTAATACTGTAATTGCAAGTTCTTTCTGCTAGTGAACAAATCTTTGGAAAGGATATAATTTTATCCTCTAGGGGGCGACACTAGCCAATTCTACTTGAACAGGTAATACCCACTATATTTTACTATGATATAAAATGTGCATTTTAACAAAATAGATTGTAGTGTAATGGATAGTGCACTGGACTTGGAGTCTGAAGATGAAAATTTGGTTCTACTCGTTAGTTTTATCACCCCTGGGCAAAAAAGTTTAACTGTTGTAAACCCCAGTTTTGAGACCTCTAAAATGGGGACATTAATTTGTAGAGTCATAGAATTAACTGAGATAAATTTAGGAAATAAGGTACTCTGTAAAACATATAAAGTATTAAATGTTTTATATATAAGATGTTATTATTATATTTTGGTAACGTATTTTTATAAGTTATCATCAAGAAAAGAAAATGTGAAATATTTTGGACATTTCTGCCACCTACACATCCACTGAATTTGATAAAGCAGCATTCAAAGTTTTTGAGCTTCTCTGAAAAATGCTTCACTTTTTCATAGTTTCTTTTTAACAGTAGAGCTCCTGGCAGAATTGTATCAGAACAGTGTGGTAGAACTGATATTAAAGCACTAGATTCGATTTGTTAGCTTACATTTCAAAGATAAATTCTCTTTAACCAACATTAACATTGTCAATGCTACTAACATCATTGTTATAAAAGGACACTCATTAGGTGCCTGTCTTCCTCAAGTTTAAAATGGGAATGACGATAATTAATAAATAAATAAATAAATAAGGGAATAACCATTGAACTTTCTTGATAGAGATGTAAGAATGAAATGCTGTATTATGGGTAAAGTCCTTAATACAATATCCATACTTAATGCACAGACAATATTAGCCATGTTAAAAGATAAGTTTATAAGATAAGTTTATAAATTTATAAGATATGCTAAAAGATAAGTTTATCTTATCTTTAAATATAGCTAATAAAAGAGGCATATTAAACTTTTTAAGAGTGTATTTGAACAAAAATTGATTCAAATCAAATCATACCAAACCAGAATTATTTAGCAGCTCTCTAAGGACAGGAGCTCAAGGAGATTTTTTTTTTTAGCATTTTATTTATTTATTTTTAAAGAGAAGGGCAGGGGGCGAGAATGGGAAGGAGAAAAACACCCATGTGTGAGATACATCGACCGGTTGCCTCTCGTGCGCCCCCATTTGGGGACCAGACTTGCAACCCAGACATGTGCCCTGACTGGAAATCAAACCGGTACTTTTGGTTTGCGGACTGGCACTCAATCCACTGAGTCACACCAGCCAAGGCCAGGGAGATATTTTTATGGAGAAGAGGCAGAAGCAAAGTATAAGAAAGTGATTGATTGGCTATAGTTTGAAGCCTAGTTGGGTGTTTGTGACTGGTTGTCATTCGGTTTCAGTTTCATAATCATGAGGCATTTATAGGCCAGATTTGGGTATATGTATGTAGACCACCATAGGATCAGAGTCATCTCAGTATAATGGCCTCTTTGTTTAATTAATTTAACTGGTATTATTCAAGCTAAATACTCCATACTCCAACATCAAACTCCTCAACATTTCACGTCTCCCTTTTGGCTTTCATACCCTGTAAATAATGAGCTTGTTCTGGTCATAATGAATAGTACATGTAGCCTGGAAATATTGTCAGTCACCCAGGCTGCTTCATTAGCTCCCTGGAATCACAGAATCTTTGAGCAGGACCCAGACATTGGAGGTCGTGGGAAGTCATTTAGACCAATGACCTCACTTCACAAAAGAGGGAACTGAGGCCAGAAGTATTTAAGTGTCCTACTCAAGCTATAGGGCCAGTTAGTGACAAAGATGGACTGAAATCTGGACTCCACACTCAAAGTATGTCACTCACCTTCCTCTACACCGTCTCCAGACTCCCAGTTCTCCTTAATCTCCTCTTCCGCTTGCCCTGCCAACGGGGCCATGCTGATTTGGCCTGCTGCCAATTTGGGCTGTCTGGTTTCAGCTAAGTCTTCATGGTTAATCTTGTTACTCATTTTCTCTTTTTTTCCTAGCATGTAAGTTTCACAATTTATTTAGTAGGTGAAAAAGTTAAAATGCTGCCTTTATTTATTTATCCAAATAAAGCCTTACATGTGCCAGTAAATGAAACCAATAAAAGCTTGGAGTTAGGGTAAGGATGGGGCTGTAGGTCCATAGGCCCATAGGCTCAGCTCAAATATCTCTCCCATCCCTTCTAAAGTGGTCCCTGAGGGAATTCCACTGAACTCTCAAAGCATCTCTTAGCAACACAATTTAAAAGTTACTACCTAACACATATACTTAACAAGATTATTCCTGGGGATTCTCAAATATCAGGAGAGGCCCAGGCCACTTTAATAAAAAAAAATAGAAATGCTAAACAAGATTGCACGTATTATGATATATTTTGCACTTTAAACCTTTGTTTTAAAAAAGTGGATTAACATTTTCAACTCAGATACAAAATTGATGACAGCGTGTATAGTCTCATTTTGACATAATATCAAAAGCTTAACTGTGAAATATATTATTCCTACTCCCAACTTTCCATTGGCTCTAACTTCTCTTAACCTGGCGTGTTCCTCATCCTTCAGTTCCACTGCTTTCTCACTCACCCATCATTGAATCAATGTCCGCTCTGCGTTAAATTTTATGCTGGGTGCTGGGGCCACAAAGATGAAAAAGACACACTGACTGTCCTTGCTTTTGAAATGTCACTTTATCGTCTAAGCCTAACACCCAATTTAATTCTTTTCCCTTCTCTACTTTCCCCCCAAGAAAGTTTAGCCCCTTCTCTTCATTTACTCATTTCTGTAATTTCTTTCTATTACTCAGGCCTATAACCTCAGAGTCATATCTTCAATTCCCAACTTTCTCGCATTTCTAATCTATCAGACAAGTTCAATTGTTCATTCTTTAAACTTTTCAATATTTTTTTGTTTTACTGCTCTCCTCTTTATAATTTCCTTAAAATCTAGTATTGATCTCATCAATATCCTGCTGACTTATTTTTTTTCCAAGGCCATTGTCTTTGCAGCTGAAAAGCTAGTCCTTCTACAATCTGGCCCTTATCTATCTTATTTTTCAATACTTTATTTCCTGAACTCACTGCTTCATACCATAGCTGCTAAAGGGCCTTGATGCCCAGTCTAATGTAGGACCCCACCGGTAGGTTCTATGTTCTGTGTAAAACACTCCCTTTTATCTTGCCAAATTGGGAAGTAAGTTCAGCTAAATTAGGAGATTCTTTGCAGGAAAGAAAGGAAAATAAGAGATGACATGTTTGTTTTTTCTTAGGGATTAGAAAAAGCTAACAGGAATATAAGATAGATGCCTCAAGTTTGAGGACCAAATGCTTTCATGGGTTGGCTGGGAAGAATCACCTGGGAAGCTTACTGAAAGCACAGATACCTGGGACCTACTACCTGCAGCAGTGGGTCTCCAACCTGGCTACATGGGAATCACCTGGAGCACTTAAGAAAAATACTGATGCCTGGCTCCCACTACCAGTAAGTCTGGTTGAATTGGTCTGGACTATAGCCTGGGCATCAGAATTTTTTTGAAGTTCTCCAGGTGATTATAATGTGCAGCCAGGGTTGAGAACACTGCCCTAGAGGTTCTGTTTGACTATGTCTAGGATAGGGACAATGAATAAAGCCTCCCACGTGGTTCCAGGGGCTCATTGTTATAGATAGGAGCATCTTTTTTCCTGGCTATTTCTGGAGAAGGATTCAGTAAATGCAAAAGGTAGTCTCAGGTTGGAGCATAAGGTCACCAGCGTGTTGTTCTTATAGCTAGGGTCAGAGACTGACTTCTGAGTTGAGGCTAGTGGGTGTGCTGAGCTCATCCTCACACCCTCCCCTCGCCATGAGATTATCCCGTACTCTTCTCCAGTTCTCTCTTCCCAGAAACTAAATTGACTTAGTTTCCTCACTTTTTCTGCTCCGGCTAAATTGTCCTGTTTTGTGTCCTCTATGATTTTTCACATTCGTAACCTCTTCTTTATACTGTTCCTTAGCTACTTACATCAAAACTTACCCATTCTTAATACTTGGCATAAATCATACCACTTTAGTGACAACTTACTCTCATCTAAAATTTACCTTCTGAAGAATCCGAATGCCCATTTAGTGTATAACGTTGTCATTGTGTGTCATTTTCACTTGCATGTATCCGTGCATTTATGATTGCCCGATGAGTCATGCCTCTGCTCCAAACATCATAAACATATGCCCGTGATTAACATATATACTCACACTTTTTTTAAAAATGAGGGCGATGGCATTTCAATATCTGTATATTGTACTAAAAGTCAGTTGCATTACTAACGTATACAAGCAACTAAGTCTTAGATGTTACATTATTTAGGGCCATGGAAATGGACCACAGACTGGCGGCTTCAACAACAGGGATTGATTTTCTTGCACTTCTAGAAGCTAGAATTCTGAGATCAAGTTGTCTGCAGGGCTCTTCCTTCTGAGGCCTCTTTGGCACATACATGGCCATCTTCTCCCTGTATCTCTCCATGGTCTTCCCTCTGTGTGTCCCCGTTTCCCCTTCCGGTAAGGATATCAGTCACATTGGATTGGTGCTCATTTTAATGACCTCACTTTAATTCAATTTTTTTCAAAGACCCTATCCCCAAATACAGTCACATTCTGAGTTACTGGGGAATTAGGATTTTGACATACAAATTTGACAGAGCTCTTTGGGGTTGGGGCCCAATTCAGCCTACAATAGCTATCTCTCTTCCTATATTCCTGGCATTCCGCATCTGTCAGGTCTGTGTGTAAATGTTAACATACCGAAAACAAAAAAGCAAAGAGATAGCTAGTTAGGGTCACACCTGTGTTTTATAGGCATGCTAATCATTCTCCTTTGAGTGACAATTCTATGCATAAGCCTCAGTGGAGGAGAAAGGATAACAAAACATGGACTTACTTAATTTTAATTACTTTTATTAATATTACTTATAAGGTTTTTTAATCATTATTGCCCACATCAGAGTTTACTTTTCAAGCAATAGAAGTACCTGAAGTTAAAACGGAAGAAGATAAAAGCCCTCAGGATATAGTTGAGAGAGCCTGGGACGTGGAGGGTGCCCTTGGGTGAATCGCTACTTTTCTGAGCCTTTGTCACACCATCAGCTGCTTTCCCAAGGAAGGTGGGATGAGACAATGAATGTTAAAATCCTCTGTGAATTAGGAAGCACCATTCAAATATTATTCATCCATTATTGTGATAGGCCAGGCAGACACTTAGAGAGAAGCCTCCAGCACTGCATCATCCTCCCCCCAAAATTATTGACAGAGGCTCAGAGAAACTGAGAGTAAAATGTCTATTGCTTGAATTTTCTAAAACCTCCCCCTGACAGGTGTGCATGTTTGTTCCAGAAGAACCTTTGTCATTAACAATTCCAGGAATTAATCCATTGCTGACGGGATGCTTTATGCATTTGCTTACAATATACACATTTTCAGGGGCTGTCTGCAACTCATTCACAATTTTACTGTAAAAAGTCAGAATCCACCTATTTTCTGTGACAAAATGGATAAACCAAGCCATGGTGCTAAGGTGGTCACAGAAGCATAGACACTTCATGATTCCACTTATATGAGGTATCTTATGTCGCCAAACTCACAGAAACAATTAAGTGGTGGTTTTCAGGGGTTAGGAGAAGGAGGAAATGGGAAGTTGCTGTTCAATGAGTGTACAGTTTCAGTTTGCAAGATAAGTTCTAGAACTCTGCTGCACAACATGGTGATCCCAGTTAACAATCCTCACTGTACACAACAATTTGTTAAGAGGGTAGATCTTATGTTGTCTGCTCTTACCACAAAAATAAAGTCAGTCAGACCCAGAACCAGAGTGGGACAACCAGGCCTTTTCCCAAGGCACTGACATAGAAAGGCTCCCTATATTCTGAAATAATGCATTTAACAGATTGTGCAAATTTTTAAACCACACCCTACTTGGCCTCCCATGAATCTCTAGTTAAAGAGGCAAAGTAGCCCTGGGCCCTGGGCCAGCCCTCTTGGCCGCCAGCTGAGATGACAGAGTAGGAGATCAAAGATCTGAGACGGGAAACCTCTCAATGCCTTCAGGATTCCTCCCCTCACTCTCTTTTCTTCCCCACAACACTGATCTGAGGATACTGTTGTGCTCTTTGCGCTTTGGTCGGAATTGCTACTTGTGGCTCTGAAAGGCATGTAAAGGGGTCAATAGCTATGAAATCAATGCCTTCCTGGTCATAGCTCTTCAATTGTCCATTGTGTGTCCAAATCACTGTTAAAGGCAATAAATAAATGTAGTAAGGAGTCTGAATGCCCACTGGTCTATAGCATAGTAAATAAACACCTAATATATTTGCAATCCTTTCTTCTGGCTCTACTTGCCAGTCAACAATAACTCACTATCTTTTCCCCTTTCTCTCTTGTTTACACCTGAATATGAGTATGTAAGCAACACCTGTCACTTAGTAACTATCTCAGTGGGAAGAATAGGCAGTAGGATTGCTAAGGTCCACATTGCTTAAGTGAATCATATTAAAACTAACAGGATTCCCTTGAAATTATTTCTAAGTTTGCTGTTTCACTTCTTATGGTCCCCAGACTTGTCAGTGGTCTCAGAGCCATGGAGAGTGGAGAAAGTAGCTAAGCAGCACCTGAAAGGAGGGAAGGCGATTTTGTATAACCTGATTTTGGTACTGCATAATTCATTTCTCCTTTTAAAGTCCAGACCATAGCTTTTCTTTGTCCCATGCCAGCTAGCTGGCCAGTAAGGCAAAGTGACACAAAGTTTGAGAGAATGACTTCTTTAACCATTGTCAGAGCTCATTAACTTGCAACCAGCCTGGAAAGTAGCTGGGATCTTCTTCAGAGTTAAGGACCAGTGTCGCTGACCTTGCTTTTTCAGGAGAGTGTGGAGATGAAGAGTCCTTCGGGCAGACGTGCGTTTGTTGGAGGGGTGATGGCAGCCAGTGAAGCCATCCTCATGACATCTATTGAGTAGAGAAAACGGCCGGACAGCTGATATTTTCATCAACCGTGTTTTCCCCAGCTGCACAGATGGGCACTTAAATTATATAATAAATCACCAGCATTCCAATGTGCCACCAAACCCATCAGTCATACTGCTTAAAGCCTTTGAAATTACAAGGTCCTTGAGTATTTTAGTCACAGTTGGGCTAGTTTGTTTTAAAATATAGTATTTTGCCTATTGTAAAGGAAAGGGATCTATTGGACAATGAGTGATAACACTTGTATTTAAGTCCATGTTACATCACCGACTCTCTCTCTTTGCTGCAGATCTTGGCTTCTTAGGAAACAAGCTTTCTCATCTGTGAATGAGAATTGTTGCTATAGCCCTCACATCTCTTCTGGGGTAAAACTGAAATCGAGCTTTGTGAAATATAAAAATAGTAATATTTTTAGTTCTCACAGATTTTAAAGAGTTTAGTTTCATCAGTATTCAAGTGATTTTGTATCATTTGTGATGACTCAATAGAAACATGTCTACAAATTATTCAAGCCCTTTCCATGACTCATGCCATGTATTATGGAAAAGTAAATTTTTTCCTTTCTCCTGAGAAAAAAAGACCTATTTTTTCTTAACAGAAAGGTTAGACATTCAGAAACTTTTAAGAAAGAGATTTTGCTAATAATATGAATGGGTATTAACACTTTTAAAGTGAATTAAAAACTCTAAAAATGAAAGACTTCAATCTGACAGAACATGAACACCAATATTATAAGGATTTTACAATGACCCTTCCAGAAACACAAGGTGCATGTACTCAAGTGAAGAGAGGCTGGTCCGTGGTCTACGTAGGTTTGGAATCAGCCTGACATGAGTGTTTCTAGAGAGCCTATTATCATTACGAGTAAATCTAACCCTCTTGAAATTTTCTCCCCTCACCTAGACAACTTTCCTCTCCTTTCTTCTGGCCAATTTACCAAGAATACCAGGAGTAAACTTACGTAGTGTAGAGAGGATGTGTTGATGGTCAGGGCCTTTGCTACTCCCAGTGCTGGGCATAAGGAGATCTGAAATGACTGATCAGCGCGGGATTGCCATTGCATCTGGCTGGTGCCTCGTGTCACTGTGCAGGCTGTGCCCAAAGACCAACAGGTGCCTATCTACTCTCTGTGACGCCCTTGCTGGTGTGGATGCCTGGCAGCCTCACAATGGGGACCTGAACTTGCCCTGTGAGCATTTAGCTCTCTTAGTTTACAGTCCATTATTCTGCCATTGTTCATCACAACAAAACCTTCCATGTGTCACTTCACTATGTCATCGTGGCTAACCTTATTCACACAGTATGGAGATCATTCCACCAGTGTAGCCAGGACACCACCCTCTACTTGTCCTTTCCTTAAGGTTATTTCAGCGGCCTCCTTGACAGTTTTAGCTCCTGAGCTTTGGGCAGGACCATTCTGTCCACCCTTCCAAGTCTATTTAACTTTGAGTCCCAAGGAGCAAAGGCCATCGATTTGGGCCCTTCGCTGCAGAAAGCCTAAGCTCCTTTTGCAAAATGATCCATCACCTTCCAAAGACAGGTTCTCTTTATGAAGTAGTGAGGCAGATTGTATTAAAACATATTTTTATAGTTACTGTTACACTCTCCTTTTAAAACCATGGCTACTTAGTTATTTACATAACTAATTTCCTTTCAAATAACTCTTCTCTGAACTAGAAAATTGTAGGTAATTTGTAGTCTATACATCTAGACATAAGAGTGAGTGATGTAATTTTTAAGTACTTCTTTGCCCCTACCTAAGGGTACCTCATTTATACTCAACCATAATAGATATACTAAATATACAAATATTATCCCACTAAATGGCACAGCCTTCACCACATCGCTTAAGCTAAAAACATGCATGATTTTCTTATTTCAACATCCAAAACCAAGTCCTATTGGTCAAATAGGATATACCACCAGAATATATTTAAATATAAACATCAGCCAGTTCAATATATCATCAAATTATACCACCTAAATCTATTTCAGATTTCTCCATCTGAATAGTCACCCCCTGGTGCAAAACTCCATCATCTCTCACTTGGACCACAGGAATGGCTTCCTCACGGGTTGCCTGCTGCCATTCTCGCCATGCTCCAATAGACTTCCTTACCACAGCAGGAGATGAAAATATAAATCGGATCACGTCTCTTTCCAACTTAAAATCCACCAAAGGCTTCTCCTAGTCTTTATTTCTCAAACACGAAAAGCCCTTTCCAAACTCTGGCCAGGCCTTTGCACCTGTTCTCTAGACCTGGAACAGTTCTCTCTTTCCAGCTCTTCACACAGACGGCCCATTCTCGTCCTGTTTGATAACAGACCTCATGTTGCCGTCTCAGAGAGGTCTTCACTGACCTCATTTCTTAGGCTGCCACCTGTAGTCACTCTTGTATCATCCTCTTTATTTCCTTCGTGGAATTGTCATTTTAGTTTGCTTTCAAGAATGAGCGAAGGGATATGTTGTTTAGTCTGCAACATTTACTTGGCTATTGTGGTCATGCTTTTTTTTTAAACAAAAGTTATCACGATGCTTTGTACACTTTTAAAACCTGCTTTTTATAATATTAAATCATAAGCATTTATTATATTATTAAATACTCACCTATAACATGATTTTTAATACTTGACCTTATTAATGTGTCATGATTTGGGTAACCAGACTCTATTGCTAGACATTTAAGTTATTCCTAGACTTTTGCAAAAGAGTTGGAGAAGACCTAGGTAATTACTAAAGCCCTCAGAAATAGGAGTGGGCTTTGAAAATTAGGATTATACTGTGCAAAGAGAAATGATAGATCATTGAAAGGGTAGATAAAAATGTATTCACCAAATTAGAAAGAACTAGAACTTAGGTTGCCCTTGAAGATAAAAAAAACAACAACAACAAAAAACCCAAAACCGAAATGCAGGACAAACAAAGGAAGTACAATGCTAAACATTACTGAGCTCATTACACTGAAGTTTCTCACTTAGCAACATGGTGGATAGTGACAGAAGAGCAGATTTGGTTGGGTTTTTAGAAATGTTGAATTTGAGATATCTGTGGAACATGCCAGGGGAGCTTCTTAGTAAGCAGTTGAATTTAATGATATGTGACTTAGGAAGAAGTTCTGATTTAGAGTAAAGGTTGCGACCTGGTAGTGGAGACCCATGGAACCACATGCAGAAATCCAGGGAGAGTATGTGGAATTAGATGAGAAGAGGGCGCGGGGCAAAATGGTGAAGAACGTCAACATCTGCAAAATGGACAGAGGAAGATGGGCACTTACAGGGGTGGAAAACAGGAGGCCAGAGAGCTAGGAGCAAAGCTAGGACAGAAAGTCTTGTGAGGTTCTCCAGCACCAATTAGCCTAACCTTGCCTGACTGGTCATGTGACTGGTGACTTCTCCTCCTCCTCCCTCTTTATTTATATTTCCCCAGACTATGCTCACACAGAGAATAACTTTTCCAGAGTATATCCTTCTTTAGTAGAAGATATACATGTTGTTGGATTCCCCAGGCAGAATATCCAATAAGTTCTTCGAGTTCATTGAATGAGTAGGTGAAGATCTCTAGGGTGTGATTTGAAGCATTCAGAGAAGCTGTTTCTGTGTCCTAAAGTAGTTCTCTTGCTGACCTGCAGCGATGCCTGACACAGTGTGACTCAGTCAACTCTTGTGAGAAAAGGGATTCATGAATATTGAATAACTAAGTATCCTATTAAAATGGAAAAATTCTGAGAGGGATGTCAAATAAACCATCAAACCCTATTTAACACGTTGGTAGGCTGGGGACTTTTTATCAAAACTCTTTCCATTGTGGTCAGTTTCTGTGCAATTGACTCATAGGGCCAGCTATTGTGGTAGGTTTATAGGCCTAGAGAGGAGGCTTACCTGGGAGGGTGTATCTGAGCACAGTAGTTCAGTTTTACAACTATCTATACAAACCATCTGTTTTCGTTTCCTAAGCTGCCATAACAAAGTACCACAAACCAGGTGGCTTAGAATAACAGAAATATATTGCCTCTCAGTTCTGGAGGCTGGAAATCTAAAATCAGAGAGTCAGCAGGGCCATACTCTCACTGAAAGCTCTAGCGGAGAATCTTGCCTTGCTTCTTCCCAGCTTCTGGTGGTTGCCAGGAATGCTTGGTGTTCGTTGTTTTGTGTATCCAGCACTGTCCTCATCTGCATGTGGCATTTTCCTTCTGTGTCTCTGTTTGTTTCTATTTTCTCTTCTAATAAGGACACCAGACATTGGATTTGGGCACACCCTAACCCAGTATGAATTTATTTTCAACTTAACTAATTGTATCTGCAAATACCCTATTTCCAAATTAGGTAGCATTCTGAGGTCCAGGTGAATATGAATTCCCAAGGGATACTATTCAACCAGCATACTATCCATTGTGGCTAAACACCCAGCTAACCCCTAGGGAAAAAATCTAGTTGTGAAAACGAGTAATCATCATATGATATGGGTCTCTGATACCTGTGTGTGTGTGTGTGTGTGTGTGTGTATCCACCTGGTATCATAAAGGAACTAGTCACCTAGTGAATGTGAGAAGTAACCTGGATTACCAGGCAGTAGCAAAGAAAGAGTGAAAAGGACATTAATTAACTCTAAAACTATTATTAGTACTTATTATGGGCCAGGCTTTGGGCAAGACAATGGAAGGAGAGTGGGAAGTGGAACAGGCATTTTTCATGTCCTCAGAGAACATAGTAGGACAAGATAAGGAATTAAGATGTATAGAATAGCTACATTTGAAATTTAGAAACCAAGGAAGTGTTATGAGATTTACAGAGTGCTTTCTGATAGAGAATAACTGAGAAGAACCTTTTCAGATAGGATGGTCATGAAGAAACATTTATGCTGTAACTGGAAGGTTGAGGAGGATTCAGTCATTGAAAGAGCCCAGAACAGGCGTTTGACTTCCTTCATCAGTGCTTCAGGGCTGGCTCGGAGCAGAGAGGCTGAATCTCAGCAACGAAGATGAGGGCCTTCACGTCTTATCGTTTGTTGTATCTCCAGCCAGAGGACCAGAGGCCTGGATATTTCTCTCCCCTCATGTGCCCCGTACCTCTATGCACTCTTCCCCTGCGTGGACACGCAAATACACACACCCCTGCTTTCTGAATTATTTGAAAATTACAGATATTCTTATACTTTAGCCCTACTAATTTCAGCATGTACCACTTAAGAGAAAGGATATTTTCCTACATAATCACATTATAATTCTTATACTTGGGTAGTTTAATATTAATACAGCACTATTATCTAACATATAGTTCATAATTTAAATTTCCCAAATTATCTCAATGATATCTTTTATAATTGTTTTTTCTTTTTTTATGACCCAAAATCCAATAAAGAATCAAGGATTGCATTTAGCCGACATGTCTTTTTAGTTTCCTGTAACTAAACAATTCCCAAGTACTTTTCTCTTTTATGATATTGACAATTTGAAAGAATCTCAACTATTTCTTTGTAGAATGTCCAGAGGCCCCAACATGTACTGGATTTGTGGCATGGTTTTTGAGATTTGTCTAAATGTTCACTGTGAAATTTACAACTAACTGAAATTGCTAGCAACCTATGCTGTTACTGTTCACAGTATGCCTGACCAGCCCTGGCTGGGTGGCTCAGTTGCTTGGAGCATCATCTGTACACCAGAAGGCTGTGGGTTTGATTGACAGTCAGAGTACATACCTAGGTTGTGGGTCTGATCTCCGGTCTGGGCGTACATGGGAGGCAACCGATCAATGTTTCTCCCTCTTTCTCAAATCAATAAACATATATTTGAGTGAGGATTTAAAAAAAGTACCCCAAACCGGTTACCCTGGAGTAAAAGATATTTTGTTAAAAGGGACTTGGAACTGTATTATAAAAAAGTAAAAACAGGGGTTTTTTGACTGCAGGACTTTGTCGAAAGCTTATACACTAACAGACTTTATGAATCTTTAAGAGGGTTTAAGAGGATTTCCCAAACTTAATTGATCAAAGAAAACTGTGTTTGAGGATTACATGAGTTATCTATTGCTGAATAACAAGTTACCTAAAATTTATGGACTTAAAGCAACAAACATTGACTGTCTTGTACAATTTCTGAAAGCCAGGAGTTAGGAAGTGGCTTGCTACGTAGTTCTGGGTTGAGTCTCTGCTCAGGTTTAGTAAAGATGCTGGCTGCGGCTGCAGTCGTGTGAAGGCTTGATCAGGCCTGAAAGATCTGTTGTCAAGATGGCTCACTCCCATGGCTGTGGTCCCCCTCAGTTCCTCACCAGGTGGACCTTCCGCAGGGCAGCTCGACATGGCAGCTGGCTTCCCCTGGAGTGGTTGATCTATGAGAGAGCAAGGAGAAAGCTGTAATGTCTTTTATAACCTCGTCTCAGAAGTCACACACCATTGAATCTACCAGTGAGTCAATAAATCCACCCCCACACTCAAGAGAAGGTGAACTGGGTTTCACTCATTTTTTTAGGCTCCAGTTGTTGAAGGGAGCAATGTCAAAGAATCTGTAGGAATTAAAGAAAAAATCACTTTATAGACCACATTGGCAGTCCAGAATTCTTCATAAACATACTTTAGAAAGCATTAGTTACAGTGTTGAAAGAATTCAGGGTGAGAAGTTACAAGACGTGGGTCTGAGGTCCACCTCATTAACTGTATGATCTTGGGTTTGTCTCTTAACTTTTTGAGCTTGAATTTTTACAAAAGTAAAATGAAGATGATAGTACCATTTATCTTTGTAATATCTTAAGGTTGTTGTGAAGATAAAATGAACCAATGTACATAAAAATGCTTAAATAATTATATACTACACAGATGCTCCCCCTTACTAAAATCACTAACCAGCATATGACCTGTGAAGTCACTGAACACTAGATATCTGACTTTTCATATTCATCCAGTTCTCCTTCCTGTCTTCCAGGAGAATGTCACAAGCACAGATGTGCCTAAACCTGCTTTTGATGAGCCTTGAAACAACTCCATAGGAATTTTTACCAGCCATTTGTCTTCTTATACAATTGCTTCTTTGCTAGACATATAGAACTTTATCTTTGCAGGGTACTGAGTTACCTGCCAAATGAGTTGTTGTTGATGGTTTTGAAGGCCTTGGTGTATTTCCATGGTTTCCCAGACCATAAGGAGGCTGTTTTTCTCCTATGTCTCAGAAGCTGGCTTCAAAACAGTTCCTAAAGAGGAGTCCAGAAATGGCAGCCTCATCAAAATACGCACAGAGTGTCTCATGGTTACCACATGGCAGGACAAAGCAGGTTTGGATGAATGAGACTTGATGGGATATACTTGTCCAAGATTAGTCTCCTTACTTTAAAGTCATATCTCATTACCAAATGAACCACACAGACTAGACTTAAAGAAAATATTGCTGCCAGCCAACTATAGTTTTTAAATCCAGAGTGCTTAGAATACTTATAGGTAAAATCTTGTTAATCTTTGTAATACTGTGAGGTAAGTTAAAATACCATCACTCTAAAGGAAAGTGTAGCTGAACTTCAGTTTATTTTGAGTCTCTGTTTTTCTAATACCTTGCTCTGTGCAACTATTATTTGAATATTGAATATGGTTTAGTCCTAGGACATAAAAAAAAAAAGAACATGGATACTGTGGCTGAATTAGGATCAAGGTTCTTAACTTGGAAAGACCTATTGGTCAATACATTAATTAAGGCATCAAGTTTACACCCTGTTGTCAACTGTAATTGTTTATTGCCTAACTAAAGGACTCCTTAATTTATTATAGTCATTAGTGTCTGTTAGCCGGGGAGAATGTGCTTGAATTTTACAAGGCTATGTGGTTAACAGTTTTCTGTCTCTGAGTTGGGACCTGCCTCACTTGATCTTATCACCTCACACTTAACACAGGATGGGCCTTTACTAAACAAATGATTAGTCTTCCCTGCAGAGTTATTAACAATCATTGGTCCTACTCTGTGCCTTAGCTCTGAAAGCTATAAAATGAGAGGATAGGATTAGAACCCTAAATTATCTTGTATATGTAAAAATTTCAGTTAATGATTATCATCTTTGATACAAAGATTAAAGCAACAATGACAGAAATAAATACCCCTAAATTAGAGCGTTTGAGACTGAGTTATTTGCACATTTTCATAATTACCTAAGAGCAGTCTGAGGGTCAACGACTTGATCAGGAAAGTGAAAGTCCTCTGGCCGTCTCTGTGTTAGGTCTCAGAAAGGGAGAAGAAGAGGGAGAAAGGTCCTGGAAGGGGTGTAAGGGGGAGGGAGAGAACTTTTCTGATTCAGCAACATATGTTTGGGGCAGCAGGAAGTAGCCAGGAACCTGCACATCATTGAGGAAGTAAGCTGGTTAAAGAGAATTGTTAAACCTGTAGGGGCAGATGTGGGCTTCACAGGACCTAAAGCTTTTTCAGTCATAAAGGGTGTCTTTAAGATAAAGAATTTAAAGTTAGGTGTGAAAATGCATATTTATTTAGAAGTGAATCCAGTTGGAAGTGAATAATTATTTAAATGCTCACAGCTTCTACAATACCATCCAAAGCAGGGCAAGTGGCATGGAAGAAATTTGAAAAAAGACTGGTCTTAACCAATCACTTTTGAAATATCGTAGTCTTGCCAATTTTACAAAAACCTATGGCCACATGAACATGTTGCTGACCCTCTGGTAGATGCCTGTGAAAGTGAGGAACCCTGAAGCCTGACCTTCATTAGTTTCACGTTCTTCCCTCATAGAAAGTATGGAATGTCTCTAGAATATTCCAAAAGATAGTTCAATTGGAAGTTCATTTAGCTAAAAACAAAAAAAGCCATTAAAAAATGAGATAGATTGGAGTTCAGGTCAAGGCGAAGGTGTAGGTAGAAACCCTTAGCTTCCTTACACAACCAAAATGAGGATAACAACCAATCTAAAATCAATAAACAACCAGAACTGCCAGAATAGCAAACTGCATGGAACTCCAACAACCAAGGAATTAAAGAAAAAGTCAACCAGACCAACCAGACTGGTCAGAACTGGCAGCGAGGTGGTGGACCTTGAGGGCAGGGCTGGCTGAAGGGGAAACTGAGACTCAGACCTGACTGTGCACTATGGCAGTTACTGTGGTGGGAGAAAGTCCCAGTCTCACAGGAGAGTCTGTTGAAAAGTGGTCTGGAGACGAACAGGTGAGCTGCAATGTTGCCTCTCTGGCCGCGCCCCCACAGGCAGCGCTGCAGCACAGCAAGGAGGGTTGCCCTGCCCGGGTGAATACCGAACGCCCCGCCCCCTTACAGTTTAACAGGTGCACTGAGAGAAAGAAATACGGCCCGAATGAAAGAACAGAGCAAAACTTCAGAAAGAGAGCTAAGCAATGAGGAGATAGCCAACCTATCTGATGGAGAATTTAAAGCCCAGGTAATCAAAATGCTCACAGAACTGATTGAGCTTGATTGAAAAATGAAAAAACGAAATAAAGCAAAATATTCAGGGAACCAACAGTGACAGGAAGGAAGCCAGGACTCAAAGCAACAATTTGGAACTAAAGGAAGAAATACACATTCAACCGGAAGAGAAGGAAGAAACAAGAATTTTTTTTTTAAATGAAGAAAGACTTAGGAATCTCTGGGACAACCTGAAACATTCCAATATCCAAATTATAGGGGTGCCAGAAGGAGAAGAACAGCAGCAAAAAATTGAAAACTTATATGAACAAATAACAAAGGAAAACTTCCCCACTCTGGTGAAGGAAATAGATTTCCAGGAAGTCCAGGAAGCCCAGAGAGTACCAAAGAAGTTGGACCCAAAGAGGAACACACCAAGACACATCATCATTAAGTTACCCAAGATTAAAGACAAAGAGAGAATCCTAAAAGCAGCCAGAGAAAAGGCGACAGTTACCTACGAAGGGATTCCCATTAGACTATCAGCTGATTTCTCAAAAGAAACCTTGCAGGCAAGAAGGGGCTGGAAAGAAGTATTTGAAGTCATGAAAGGCAAGGACCTACATCCAAGATTACTCTATCCAGCAAAGCTTTCATTTAGAATAGAAGGGCAGATAAAGTGCTTCCCAGATAAGGTCAAGTTAAAGGAGTTCATCATCACCAAACCATTATTATATGAAATGTTAAAGGGACTTATCTAAGAAAAAGAAGATAAAAAATATGAACAATAAAATGACAACAAGCAAACTCACAACTATCAACAAATGAAACTAAAAAAAAAGAAAGACAACAAAAACTAAGCAAACCACTACTAGAACGGAAACAGAATAAGAGAAATGGACATCACATGGAGGGTTTTTAGTGGGGATGGGGAAGGGAGGAACTGGGGGGAAAGGTACAGAGAAGAAGATGTATAATTGGTAAGCATAAAATAGACGGGGAGAGATAAAAAATGGTATAGGAAACAGAGAATTCAAAAAACTTATATGAACAACCCATGGACATGAACTAAGGGCGGGGGAGGATGCTGGAAGGTTGGGGGGTGCGGGACAGAGGGAGGATAAAGGGGGAAAAATTGGGAGAACTGCAATAGCATAATCAATAAAAGATACTTAAAAATGAGATAGATCTATGCAAACAATCATGAAAATTCCAGAATATATTGTTAAGTGAAAAACAAGGAATGCAACAATATCACATTTCATTTATGCAAAACAAAACAAAACAAACCAACACTGAAGCAGTGTGTGTGTTCTGTGTGTGTGTATGATATATGTTTGATGCATATCAAATTCTTAATAGTGGTGGTATTTGGCGAGTATATGCTGTTGTGGGGTATTACTTGAATTTTGCATAACAAATAATCATATGTTACATGTAGGCCTCCTCATTAGTAACTGCATGTGCCTCCATAATCTCTACTTCAAGCATCCTATTCTCATCCATCATTGGCCACCTTTCTAATTCAGTTCCTTTAGAATTTAACTCCAGCAATTTAGACCCACCAGGATCTATAATCAAGCCTCCTGTCATTTCAGAGTCCTCAGTCCCTTCATATCCCCACTTTCATTCTTACCCAGCTTAAATTCCATGGTCTGTTATTATGATCACTCTTTTGCATACACCTTAACTGCCTGCTATCTCTCACTCTGGCATATGACTTGGTAAAACCATCCCTGCTGGTTTTAATTGAATGTGGTTGGAGATAAACCACACAACTTACACTGCCTGGTCTCAGTTTCAATTCCTCACCTAGCCTCAGGGGGGCTTTTAGTGCTGCCTTACAATCCTACTATGTTTTCCCTGGTCCATTCACTCTCCCACACTCCTTGGCGGCTGTTTCATACATTTTCCTCTCTCTTCAAAACTTCATACCTCCTACACCATCCTTACCCTTAGCTTATGACTATGCTCCTTATTTCATTGAGAAAAAGAAACAATCGGGGAAAAGAAACCCAATATATCCATCTTGCACAAACTCCCTCCACTGTCCACACCCACTACCTGTACCCCTCTCCTTGGCCTTCCTTTCTGTTCCTGTGGGGGGGCAACCAGGGCTTCTACCTCAGGCCTCTGTTGTGCACTGACCTTGTCCCTTGTCCCTTTCTCACCTACGTAGTGACATCCAGGGCCATGGATCTATAGGGAAAGCAGGCACAGTGCTGAGGGCCCTCTGTACATTTAGGAGCCCATGGAAAGGTTTAATTCCCTTTTAAAATCACAAGAAAAATAGGAACTTTTAGGTCAAAGAAAATGTTTTAATATATGATGCTAATATACCACATAGCTATTATATATATGATATAAAAATTTATAGATGATATATAGATATAGAGATAGAGATAGAGATAAAGATAGAAATAGAGAGATAGACATAGATATAGATACATAGGGCCCATGAAGGTGAAAGTACTTAGGCCCCTATGTAAATCATAATGCAGCCCTGGCAACATAGCTGTTATTTTTTATCTATAGCATTAGTTTCCCCTTTCTTTTAGGCCATCCCATTAGCAAACATACTGCAATTTTCTCCATCTTCCCTAAGTCTTTTTTGGGGCTGCTACAACAAAAAATACCATAAACTGAGTGGCTTATAATCAACTAATGGTTGTTTCTCACAGTTTTGGAGGCTGGAAGCCCACGAGCATGGCCCCAGTAGATTCTGTGCGTGATGAGCAGGCTTCCTCATTGACAGTGACATTTCATCAGCGCGACACATGGTGGAAGGGGCAAGGGAGCTCTCGCTCTTGCTCTCTGGAGTCTTATTTATAAGGTCCCTAATCTTATCCATGAGTGCTCCACCCTGGTGACCTAGTCACCTACTGAATTCCTCACCTCAGTGGAGGATTAGGCTTCAACACAGGAATTTGTGGCAGACACAAATATTCAGTCCATAGCATACCCTAAACCCTGTCTTGACTCAGCTTCCCTTCTAACCACCCACTCTCCATCACTTTTTGCCTCCTTTTTTTTTTTTAAACAGCAAAACTTCTTAAGAGGTTTGACTCTGCTTACTCTTATCAACTGCCCTCCTCCCGTTCTCCTCTGGCACCTGGTTTTCCCTCCTGCCCCACCGTTGAAACTTCTTTCCAGGCCGTCCAAGCGGCCTCCTTGACACTAAATCCAGACCCGTTCTCAGTCCTCTTCTTATTTTACTTAGCAGCAGCCTTTTAAATAGTTGATCATTCCTCCCAACTAAACTACTATTTTCACTTGGCTTTTTTGTAGGGAGACCACAAAATTTATCATCAGAATAAAGACAATTTGGGGAGTGCAAGATGGATGCTACGGCTATTACACTGACACAGACACCGACCTGTACTGTCCCAGGAGAGCTGGACCATATAGTCACTGTTCTTCGAGGACACCACACCTTCCTGGTGTTTCTCCCTCCTCACTGGCTCTTCCTCCTCAGTCTCGGGTGCTGTCCTCCTCTTCTCCCTGACCTCCAAATATTGGACTGCCTATGGCATGCGTGGACCTCCTCTCGTTCTTTCTCCTTCGCCTTTTCTACACTCCTTCAGAGCTATATTCCAACTCCTGCACACGAATGTGCTATACTGCTTGATGAAATGTTGAGGTGCTTCCATCAAGTTAGTAAAGAGCTGCTCTCAAACTCTCTAGTGCCCTCTCCCACCCACATCTGCGGCCCCACTTTGGGACCCTCACACCTACTCATAGTCTAGTTTCTAAAATGTTAACAACTGACCCTTTACAGCTGTGCTCCAGCACCTTCTGATTGGTTAGTACCATTACCATACCAGTTGTTAAATATTTTGAATATCACCTTTGCACTGATTAATAGGGCTTTAGGTGAATGCCTAAACTTATACGTCCAACTCAAGCCAAAACACTTCCCCTGAACCCCAAGACTTGTAAATCTGATTGCTTATCCAATATCTAACTTGCACACCTAAGTGGTATTTTAAACTTAAAATATCTCATTTTTTTCCCCTCCAAACCTGCCCCTCATACAGTCTCCCCCAGTTCAGGTAATGGCAACCATATATTTTCAATTGCTCAGGCACCTGAGCCCTGGGGTTTTTTTTGTTTTGTTTTGTTTTTTTAACTCCTCTCTTTGCTATCCCACGTCTAGGCCATCAGCAAATACTGTTAGCTCTACCTTCAAAACACGTATGCCACTTATCACTACCTTTACCACTGCCACTCGCCACCATCGTCTCTCACCTTGACCACTGCAGTAGTTCCTCTCTCTCTGCTTCACCCTTGCCCCTTCAGTTATTTTCAACGCAGCAGAAAGAGTGCTCCTTATAAAACTTAAGAGAGTTCATGTCATGTCTCTACTCAGAACACTCACAGATTACTCAGAATAAAGGCTAAGCCCTTGGAATGGTCTCAAGGCCCTGTGTTTCTAGGGCATACGACCCCACTCCTTCCCTCTGGCCCCATCTCCTTCTCCTGTCTCCATCTACTCCAGCCACACTCACCTTCCTGCTCTGCCTCCACCCGCCCTGGGCCAGGCATGCTCTCGCTTCTGAGCCCTGGCTCTTGCTATCTCTCCCAGATTGGCCTGTTCTTCCCCATGCTGCACACAGCTGGTTCTTTGCCTTCTTCAAGTTATTAGTTGAAGGTCACCCTCTCAATGAAGTCTCCTTTAACAAATTGTAACACCCACCACATTGCCCTTCTCTGTTTTATTTTTGTCCACAGTGCTTATAACCACCTGATGACACATTGTAGTTTTACTTTTATGTTATCTGTCAGTGCTCCTTGCTGTCTTAGTCTGCTCAGGCTGCCACAACAAAATACTATAGGTGGGGTGGCTGAGACAACATGGATTTATTTCTCACAGTTATGGAGGCTGAAATTCTGAGGTCAAGGTTCCACAAGCTAGATTCATTCTGAGGCCTCTTCTCTTGGCTTGTAGGCGGTTAGCATCTCGCTGTGTGCTCATAAAACTCTTGTACAGGTATCTGTGGGAAGAGAGCACGCAAGCAAGTGAGCTCTCTGGTGTCTCTTTCCATAAAGGCACTAAACTGATCACGAGGGCCCTCCTTGTTGCTTTACCTAACCCTAATCACTTTTCAAAAGCACCATCACGTTTGGGGTTAGAGCTTCAGCATGTGAATTATGGGGGAATACAGTTCTGTCCATAAACTTTCTGTAACTTCAGGGGAAGAGTGGGTACTCAGGAATTGTTAAATGAATTCATACTTGGAAAAAATGTCAAATATTTGCTAATTTTTTAACTTCCCCAAAAGTTTTACCAGTATTAAATTTGACTGACAATTAATGTGCTATAGAAAAGTTTCCCAAAACAGGGCAGCTGCTTATTTATAGCCCTGTTCTAGAGCTTTAATATAGACCTAGTAAAATATCAATTTTGTATATTATTTGCAAGCTTATATACTAAAACATACACTGTATGGATTTATAACCTCTAGTGTCTATCGGTAGATGAATGAATAAAAATTGTGGTATGTATATTTCATCAATGGATAAATTAAGAAATTGTATATATGTGTATATATAAACACACACGGAATATTATTCAGTCACGAAAACAGTAAAATCTTGCCATTTGCACAACATGGGTGGACCTTGAGGGCACTTGCTAACTCAGACAGGGGCACATAAATACCATGTGATCTCACTTACATATGGAATCTAAATGAACAAACAGCAAAAATAAACAGGCCCATAGATACAGACAACAGATTGGTGGTTACAAAAGGTGAGGGGTGAGGGGTGGGTGAAGTGGATGAACTTTTTTTAGTTTAAGTACATTGAATACATTTTTAAATGCAATTTTTCAAAAGAAAAAGTAATAAGGACAAAAAGGAAGTTTAGCAGTAAGGATTTTTTTAAGTAAAAGAAGAAAGTAAGGAAATGTACAACTTGAGAACAAAGTAAAAGAAATGAATTTGGTTTGAATTAAGATCATTACACCATACTGAGGAGAACTCAAACAACGCAGATGAGAAATGTGACACTGCGTTTCAAAGAACACGTCCTCGCAGACGTTAGAGCTGAATGTACGGGCCACCCTGCCCTTCTCTCCGAGTGCCAAAGCAACAGAGCAGGAATCGAGAGAAGGGAGCGGACAATAACTGGGAGTAAAAAAGAGAGAAATCACCATGGGACACCTATTATCAGGGTCAATTATTATTCAACTCAATTACTTGATTTACTTTTAAAAATAGCTTTAAAAACTATCCACTTATCTCATCTCTCCGTATACTCTCTCTGGAGTTTTGTATTGGTCAATATTCTGGTGCAGAGAACAGATTCCACTCTAGACAGTTAGAATGAAAGGATTTATTACAGCATGTCGGATGGCTTACAGAATTATTAAGAGGGTTGAATAAAAATCTGTAGCATGACACCCCAGAATCTATTCTCACATCTATTCTGCAAAACCAGGCTGCAAGAGGAGCTGCTTCTCCTGCCACAATCAGGAAACTGCATGTCAAATCAGGAGACCTCCCTTGTTATGTATATAAATATAGGACTGCCTCAGTTTAAGCTGCTTAATTAGCTACGGTTACTGGTTCCAGAACAACATCACTATGCTCCAATCAGAAAACCTCATGTGAAAAACCAAGCAGCTGCCATTAAGGCTTCTGGGTCTCCAACCATGCTACCTTTTCTATTACTAAGAAGTTATTTCTGCTGACTCAGCAAACCTCAGAGACAGAGTTTGGCTCCAGAACCATGCCACATTTGCTACCATCCACACCGATAAAATACATACCCAGATCCTTTTTATCTCAGTTCAAATCTCAGGTCTTGTGTGATCTCATCTGATGTGGAACCTGAATGAACCTTGGATTACCAGCTGCAGAAGATTTGGAGAAATTTTTGTTTTAGCTTTCCACTCTCCACGGGAAAGGGAAGCCACACTAGAAGAAAACTGGAATAGATATTCTGAGCCCAAACTCAATAACTGCATTAAACTTGACTCTTACTTCCCCATGTTCACCTTTAGAAATTTCAAACTTATCTTTTGTTATACAAAGATATGTTTTGTCTGTCTTTGAGCATATAGTTCCAAAGTCTAGAACATTCCTACCATAAATAAGTGCTTAATAAATACCTATTCAGTTTTTTAAGAAGACATATTGCACAGATTTACAACCTAGGGTCCAGAGAGAAGTCCAAGGCACCGAGGCCAGGCGCAGCGTTCCATCTGCAGCCATCTATGGTGGCACTCCTGTATTCCACATAACGTGGTGGCTATAGCATCCTTGTTGGTAAACCATCTCTCTCAAATGACATTGAGAAATGAAGTAAGGAAAAGCAAGAAATAAGGTCTTCTGCTCTCCAAGGAAGATTGGAAATAGAAGAAAGTTAAAAATGAACTGTAGCCGTGGAGATGTTTGGAGGGTTTTCCTACTCATCATTTTCTTTTTTTGTGATGTTTAGATTGATGCTCCTTGTGAAATCCATTGACAGTATCACGAAACCCTTTCTTTTATCATCTCTACTCTTGTGTAGACATGGGCATATTTTTTATTCTGGCCACTTAAGAACAAACAGTGTGATTTACTGAGTTAATCAGGAAAATGCAATCATAAAACTGAAGAGGCATTAATAATTCTAGTGGGTGTTTTCCAGTGTTTTTGAACATTAGCCTCTGAGGAGTCTCTTTAACATGCCCACACATACAGATATTCATCTATAAACCCCTGGACACCTTTGCAACTGTGTAACAGAATATTACTCACTTCTCGACCTTTCCAAGAAAACCTCCAGAGAACATTACTTCATATTTGTAAAGAGATGGCAGTTGCCAATCACTGCTCTCCTCCCTGCAGCGTTACCCAGAATCATCTCAAACCTGGTCTCTTTACCTGTTAGAAAGGAGTTCAACTCAGTAAGTCACTCAGGATGGTTATAACCTTGTAGGATTTAAAAGATGTAAGGAACTTAATTATACGTACAATTCTTATATAATTTACTTAGGGCAGTGATGCTCAAATTTTCCCTTTCCTTATTCAAAATAAACACAAAATTTTGAGTTAGGCGTTTATTTTCTATTTTCATTTTGCAATATTGTTTTCTCTGTTTTCTGTAGGTAGGATGAAAGGGGGCATGTTAATGAAATTATTGTGAAAATGATATACATTATAATCATTAATTACTACTAGAGAAAGGTAGGCATGGGAAACAAGGCAAACATGTCTTATTTAAGGAAACTTAACTGGAAGACATAGGTGTTGTTTTGAGTTATGATGCCCTATACAGCTATTTTTATTAATATGTTTCTTCTCCTTCCAGTTTCAACAGCACTAGTTTAGCATTATGAATTTATAGCATCTTTTTGCTTAGAAAAAAATGGTTTCATAATCAAAAGTGAGGATCTACAACAGAAAAGAACTTTTTTGTTCCTTCATTTTTTCATCTGCCTTGCATATAAACACAAATTAAAATTAAATAAATGGCTACAGAAATCATAAATGTTTTGTTCAAAGCTGTCAGCATAGATACTTGTGATGAATCCAGTGAACTCTAGTAAAATAAATTATGTAAAATGAGAAGGGAAGTCAATGATACTCTTTGCTGTAGCATTAATTCTTTTTCTTCATTAGTTTGTTTGGTAGCTGCTGTCATGTCAGAACTCGTTGTACTGATCAAATACAAAACAAAACAAAATGAACACATATTTCAGAATGTCATTTCTTGGGATCTAATTCAGACAATTAATGCTATTCCGTGAGTGACTCTAAGAATCAATTTGGATATTTCTTTAATTCATTTCAAGGAGTATTTTTCTTAATTGAAAATTGTATGACCTACATCGGAAATATAGATTTGAGCTGCTCTGCAGTTCAACCTGTAGTCTTCATTTCCAGCACTGTATTTCATTCTCACAAGGCATCTCTGATGGCAGAGAGGGCAGGTGAGATACACCTGTTCCACACAGGTGTTAACCAAAGGAGGAAAGAAGCTGAGCATGGCAGAAGTCACATAGCCGATAAAGGGGGGTATCAGGATTTGACTGCAGATATTTGCAATATATTCTTGCCTCTCCTACCTTAAGGTAATATGATCGTAATGGTGATACTGCTGAGATAATTCAAAGGTTGCTTATCTGGTGACCTAAATTACTCAGATAACTGACTGGATATTGTTGGTTGCTTTACAAATTGAGACATGACCAGAGTGTCACTGAGGAAGACAATGTAAAAACTGCACATCTAACAATGCTCCTTATTAGGGGCACTGAGACTTGCCCCCATTTCTTTAATCTATAATCTAAGAAATGCTTCTTGAGCCAAGAGTTCCCAAAATATGTGTGTGTGTGTATATGTGTTTTCCTTAGAGAATATAATCACTCTTTGGAAATATAGACTTCATTAATTCTTCATATCTTGCTATATTTCAAATTATTTTCCTCAGGACTAAAGAATCTAAAGTTCTCAATTCTCCTCCCTAGTGATACACAAGCTGTACTTTAATAGTGTTAAAAGTATATCCACTGTACCTACTATTATCCCAGACTTTCTCTTTCATTAGGTGTCTGAACTAGTTATCTGAGTCTATGGACATTACTAATATACCTAAATAGTCCAACACACAAGGTAGTCACGGTATTATTAAATGCTATGTGAATCTTCTAGACGTGCAGAGCTCTTATCGCTTGAGCTGAGTATATTAATGCGAAGCCATTTTGCAGGAATGTGGGCTGTGGGTATGTGTGTGTGTGTGTGCTTTAGAGGTGCTATTAAATATCTCATTATTTTTTTGAATTTTGCATAAACATACTCAACTTAGCATACATGTACACAAAGTTTCTTATTCACTAAAGAGTTAAGCTGATAGGAAAAATTTATCCGCACAAAGCCTTTAAGTGGCTGGTTTTGGCACACCTTCATGATCGCAGAAGGCACACAAGGTTCTTGCCCACTGGTAAGCAAGCTTCTAGCAACAGGGAATTTGGCAACAATCACAACTGGACATGTTGGCTCCTCTACATGTGTGGGAAGCCATGTCTGGCCCAGAGGCTGACATGTAGCATGTGCTGGGGAAATATTTGTTGAATAAAAGAATGATTGACCCACTAGCTGATATGGAGGCCTTATCTGTTCTGCTGCTCCATGAACTCTCTCTACCCCTCAATAACTTATAATCAGTGGGGAAAAACTGGGGGACTCTCCTCCCTCATAAATGTCAAAAACATGTAAGTAATCATAATTTAGCCAAAATCATTAATTCTAACTAGAAGAGAAAGCAAATAGAGGAGTGTGACTGGCAAAGTGACCGAAGCTGGTAAGAGCACACCAAAAGGAGAGACAGAGGTTGGAACTGCGATGAGCTGGAAGAGGAAGGCCCAGGCCAATAGCTGTTTAAGGTGGATGCTCTGTTCCGTTTAGAACAATTCAACAGATGCTTATTATGTGTCTGGCACTGGACACAGTGTTTGGTGCTAGGACTTCAAGGAGTCTGAAACTCAGGTAATAGAATATACTTATATTTAAACAGTATTTTAGTTGCATATTGAAATAAATATGCTCGGTATGTTTTTCTTTAACCTCCAGAAATCTTTCTAGGTTAAGTACCTCTAAATTTAAAGTAACAGGGTAATCTGAATAAAAGTGCAGTACACTGCTTTCCTATCTCCAGATTTTTTTGGACATTCTGTACTAGACAAATGGGCCTATTGCTTTAAGCATACTGAACATATTATTTCAAAATATAAATCTACTTAAAGTAAGTTAACCCTATGTTCTCTAATTTTTATGATATCCTAAACAAGGTTTATATAGATAGATTCTCAAGGAGCTTCAGTCTGAAAGAAGAGAAGGATGGGGGAGAATAGCATTACACAGACTGAGAGCCATAATAGAGAATGTATAAGGAATGGAAGTGGCCTTCTACACAAGCAAGGGATTATTACCGTGGGGGGAATGTGGCAAAAGATTAGGAAAGAATTCACAGGTGTGGTGCTGCTCCAGCAGGGTTTGGGGCAATAAGTAGGCATTTACCAAGAGGACAAGGGGAGAAGGAATTCCAGGGAAAGGATGGGCATAATGCAGCAACACACAGGCAGGAGACAGCATTGTATGTTCAGGTGATTACAGCTAGTTTAATATTGCCTGAGGTTTCAATGAGAGGCAGTGCTGTGGGCCATGAGGAGTAGTCAGGGGCTAGTCATGTAGTATTTTGCCACTTTAATGTTTTACATTTTATTCCATATCGTTGATGGGAATCCGCAAATGCTTTTCAGTAAGTAAATAATTTGGTCAGAGCGGTTGAGGAAAGGCACCATTCCAAATGGTTGTCACACAGCCTCCCAACGTCCCTATGACTCAAGAGTAGATTAAGAAGGAAAAGATGAAAAGAAAAAGTAGAAGTCAGGATGCTATAAGCAGGCTAAATCTATTTGTTTAATGACAATGTATCCATGCTCAGTGCTTGAGGCTGAGGATGGAGGAACAGTGGCCTAGTTATTTTTTGTACTATAATTCTTCCATTCTCCAGAGCAACAATAGAAGTTGTTTCAGAATAATTCATTATACTCCATTTATTTCTACTCCTTTTCCCTATTTCTCAGATATCAGCAACAGGGTGGCATGGGCACGAGGAAGAGGAAGAGGGGAAGAATGGTAGCATTAGGTAGGTAGAGCATCCGTTTGGCTTTCTCCCTCACGTCAAGCATTCGCTGTAGCCACGGGAGTTCTAGCAGCACATAAAACGGAGCTCCAGGGATCATCTGCAGGTCTTATTTTAGGAACTTGTTCCAGCCTTCTGCCAGCAAACCTCTCTAGGTATTTTTCCCCTTTTATTTATTTATTTTTAAAAATTATTCTCCTCACCTAAGGAATGTTTTTTTAAATTGCTTCTAGAGAGAGACATCGACGCGAGAGGGCATCAGTTGGTTGCCTTCCATACACACCCACCAGGACCAGGGATCACAGGAGCTTGGATGGGGAAGAACCATCAACCTAGGTGTGTGCAGCCCACCGAAAATCCAACCAGTAACTTTTTAGTTACGGGATGATGCTCCAACCAACTGAGCCACATGGGCCAGACCAGCCAGGGCTTTTCCTTTTATTTTTAATATTAGAGTTCTTACCAGTTATCAGAAACAAAACTACTGAGCTTCATTTGATCTCTCTCTCCCTCTGCCAGAAAAGGTACAACAGTCAAATATCCAGAAGGCAAGAAATTAGAAGGGGAAGCTAAGGATAATCCAGACTTGACTGTTTTGTTATTGTAATTGTTGAATTATTTACATTCTTCGAGTCTTCCTGGACTGAGCTGATGTGGTTTGGGTGGTAGAAAGGACACTAGACAAGGAATCAGGAGGTGGCTTTTTGGATCTCATTCTGCAATTAACTAACTGTGTATCTTTGGACAAATCACTTCTTTTGGTCTGTTTTCTGACCAGGAAAAAGAGAAAGTGTGATTATATCAATGCTTCTCAAATTCTACTTTGCACCAGACTCACCTTAGGTGGTTCCAAAACGTACAGATTCCCAGATCTGACTGGAGAATATAGTGTGGTGGTTGAGCCTGTGGACTGCGTGACTGTCTGGGTTTCGCCCCCTGCCATGCCACTTACTAACACTGTGACCTAGAATAAGTTTCTTCAAGCCTGCAATATTTAATTTTTCCTAACTGTAAATCAGAGATAACAATAACAGTATCTATCTACTTCATATTGTCTCTGGAAGGGTAAAATGATATAATGCTTTTAAAACAAGTATATTGCCTGTCTCATGCTAAGCATTCAACAGATATTATGTTATCATTTGTGTAGCCCACAGAGTATATATGGTGTGTGTGGGGGGGATGGATGTGTGGGTGTTCGATGTAGGTGTAGGTGCTTCATAAATATCTGTTGAATAAGAGAAGTATAACTGAAGGTTTTCATTTAACAACTTTTTCTTTTGTCTTCAGATCTTAAATTCTTTTTTAGCCCAGGAATTACTTCCCCAAGAAAGGTAAAGATAGCTTGAGGAAACTGTTTTAAGTGTTGTGCTCAATCTTCCCCCTCTGCTTACTCTTAGGCTCATGAGAGCCTCATGATAATTTAAAAAATAATTAAATGATAAAAAAAAAAACTAAGTCCCACTAGAGTGGCTGAGAGCGGCAGGAAATGAGTTTCAGGGACTTTGCTGGCCGGATCCAGCCTGCCACTATATAATACAATGACTCTCACCTAGGTGTGCATCTCCATTTTATCTCACAAGATGCTGTGAAATTCTCAAAGTCACTGTCACCGCAATTGATTTTTGAATCACAAAGAAAAGCAATATTCCACTTTCCTTGTTGTTGACCAAGCAGAAAACAGAACAGTGTAACTTTAAAACTTGAAAATCAGGGCTATCAATAATAGACAGTGAGCTTCTATCCCCCATTAACCCACTGATGAAAACGTTCTGTGCACATTGAACTGTGTTTTTTCGGTGGTGGTGGTGGGTGGTCCCTCTCCAAATTTTCAGCGTGTGATTCTCCCTGTTTTCAGGGAGAGGAGTTAGCAGTTTAGTACCAGCAGAGAGGAAATCGCCTCGGAATCTCTGGAGGTGGCCTCCTAGAAAGATTGCTCAGGAGGGGAGGAGCCCTGATTGTCCTGGAAGAAAAGCAAGGCCCCATCCGGGAAGTCATGGCTTGCCTGGGGCCGGGGTGGGGGTGGGGGGGTGTTGGCCTCTCTGGGTCCTGGAGGTGGCAAATGGGGGAATGGCCAGCTCCGAGCTGGGGCCTGCGCGCCTGACGCGGACTCAGTGTGTGCAACTGAAAGATGCACAGCCAGATAGACACGCGTGGGCTCTGGCCTCGCCCCACCACGCGCGTGTACGGGCTGAAAGTGACCAGGGACCATCCTTGCTTGGTTCGTGCAGCGGCTGTCTGGGGTCTGCTCCTGCACTGACTGGCGCCTCCGGGGGTCGGGAGCCCTTGGGCCTCCGCTGGGCGCGGCATCCCCTCCCCCCCAGAGCCCGCGCTTCCGCCCGAGACCCAGCGGCGGCAGTGACCGTGGCTGCGCTGCGCCTTCCGCCTGCGCCCCTGCGCGTTGAACCCACTGTCTGCGGGAGTGGTGAGCTCCCGGGCGCAGGGGCCCCGCCACACGCCGGGGACCCTTGCGGAGCAGGACGCTGGGAGGGTTTGGCTAGTTTCGCAGCCGCAAGGGGTGAGCAACTCCGCACCTGCGGCAGCTGGGGAGCTGGGACTCGGTGGGGCCACGGCTGGTGGCTCACTCCTTGGCGAGCTGGGAGGGAGAAGGAAGCCAGTGCAGCCTCCTTCACTTCCCAGACTCGCAGCCACCCTGGAGGGCCCGACCCTCAGGGCCCACGGGCGGGCGGGACCTTGGAGGAGACCCACTGGATCCGTGATCTACTGCTCCACCGGCTGATTGGGACTAGCACTGTGACTCTCTCGGGGCTGTCTTCCCTCTGAAAGTGTAGTATGGAAGATGATTCTCCCCTTGTCCCTCCCTCCCTTCCCCTGCTCACCTGCGTTTGACTAAAGGAGCCAAGGCAATTATAGACAAGAGTGAACAAGTTAGGATACTGCAGTGTGTGTGTGTGTGTGTCTGTGTGTGTGTGTGTGTGTGAGAGAGAGAGAGAGAGAGAGAGAGAGAGAAGGAGGGAGGGAGAGTGGGAAGGTAGTGGGTAGGAGAAAACAAAAATAACATTACGAATATTTCGGTAGACAATAACACAGGGTCCCAGCCTGCTAGTGGTCTCAGCTCTGTGCAAGTGGAGGCAAATTTTACACGTTTAGTCCTAATAAAATTTCACACGTACAGGAATCAGTGGTAGTCCGGTGCATCCGTCAGCTTCCTTCTCAGTATTCACTTTTCTGAAGCATATCCGTATTCCCCCCAAAGGGATCGGAGGAAGTAACATGCAGTTGGGAGGCCATTCCTGGACACAGCTGAAGCGGTTTCTCAGGGAGGGTGGGCTTTGTCACCTCTGAGCAGAAGTCGCTGGACTCGGATCAAGGTGTAATGTGAGGGCACAGATACGTCAGGGGCTTGGGAAAACACCACGCAGTGCTCTAATGAATGTCCCCATTCCGACCGAGGGCCAATGAGGCGGATCGGTGAACAGGAGGGTGGAAAACAGAAACTGAACCTGGAGGTGTCCTGGACCCGTCCCTCCGTTCCGCCCTTTCCCGGCGTTCACTGAGCCAGCGTCAGGTTCCTCTTCTCAATCCAACACCCTCTCCTTCACTTGCGAACACTTGCATTGAAACGCGGCAGTCGGAAGCGGGTGTCTGCAGAAAACAGGCTCCCTGGGAGTCGACTCGCTACTGCGTAGTCGCGGAGTGTGTACATACATGTATTTATTCAAGAGGCCCCTTCCAGTTGATTGTAAACGGGTTTGGGTTATTGTTCGCCTCACCACCGATAGGGGGCAGCAGGTGCCCTACGATGCCCGTGCAATGTGCGGGAAGAGTGACTTGTCCCTGGGAATCTGGCTCCACTGAATGCTTGGGGTGCAAGGGGGAGCTACCGTTTCTTCGTTCACCGCAGCAGCTCGGGGCATCCGGCCTCGGACTCTGGGCGGCTGTGGGCTTACCTGCCCATGGGGGTGGGGAAAGCCATCTGTACACCAAGCAATGCCTGTAAACTTAGCGAGCGTACAGCATTAAAAAAAATCAGATGTATGCAAATACTATGATTAATGTGCCGGCATTTGAAAGTATTACAGAATCTATTGACGCTTTTGATTGGTTTTTAAGTTTTCTCAATCAATAAAGAATTTAAAAGTACGAGTACCACAATTTGAGTAATGATTGTGGTGGGGGAATGTCTGCTAAATTTTTAATTTTAAAAGAGCTTCTCTCATTAGAAATTGGGAACTACTACTGATCCATCGAGTCCTCAGATTACCTGTGGTCAAGATTCCAAGGCACCTAGGAAGGAAGCTGGGAGGACTTGGCCAGTTCGGCCAGGGTGTGTGTCTGCTACACGGGAAGACGGCTGTCCGCAGCGCTGCAGGTTCCGCGCGGAGCTAGGGCAGCTCGGATTGGTTCAAACGGAAAACCTACCTCACTTGGTAGTCCCAGCACTTGATTTTTCAGAACTGCCCAAGAGGTATTACATAGCTTCTCCAAAGCCTGTATTTCCTCAGCACTGAGCACTTATTTCCCCCACAATTAAAAATATATTTGTGAATATATATATATTTTTGGAGAAAAGGAATGTCCAAACATGTAAAAATTTAGAGACTGGCTAGTACAGTCATCTTTAAATAGCTTTAAAAAGTGGTAGAATACTTTTTCATGAAAAAGTATTGTACGTAATAGTAACGAAGTTGTGCCCTTACTCTATAAATTTCATACCCAATGAAAAACCCTAATTAATTCCTGAAATGCCTTTGGAAGATAGGGAAGAATTACAAGCTCTTATTTATATAATCTATTATAACACGACACTAAACTTTTAATTTTATTACAATTAAATATATACTTTAATTTTTTCCCCAACACCATAGCAGATTTTAGAAATTCAGCCATAATTGCTAAGGATGGGGAGAATTTTAATAGCACACTTGACAGAAATGTCACTGATGTGGAAAGTCATATCATGGTGTAAGAATATAGGATCTTCCCAGTATAATGGGGAATGCTAATTAAAGTACTATAAAATTTGTGGGAATATATTAAATTTGTGTTTGAGAGGGATGAGGAGGAATTAAGAAGAGAAGGAAGGAATCGACTTGTGGCCCAGGTTGGGGAAAGAAAGTGAATAAATCTAGGTGGTGGATTTCCAAATTGGGTTCAAAATCCTAAGAGAAACCAGGGACCCAGCTGCTTCTGTGGACAGTCAGTCATACAGCTGTTGAACTAGGGGACCGGCTCCCCATGGGTTCTGAGAACACACTTCTTTGTGCCTAAAGATAAACTTGGGCAATTTTAAGTGTGCCAAGGACCAGTGCTCTTTACCTTCAAATCTGCATGTGTGTATTAAGCAGTCGTGCACCGAGCATGGAGGTATGTCTGTTCCAAGGTCTCAAGGGGGCAAAAATCCCACCAAGGACCAGCCACAAAAGGTTACTTTTCATAGAAACACCAGTGGGCAATAATATGAAATATCAGTGGGTTTTAACCTTTAAAACAACACTGTGTTGTAGCACAACTGGGTTTATTTGCCCAATAATGATAGCCATCATGTTGTGTGCCACACAGTGGCTCTGCGAGGTAGGTGTCATCAGCTCCATTTCACCTCTAAGGAATCTGAGCTTCAAAGAGCTTAAGCTACTTGCCTAAGTTTACACAGTTATTAACTGGAAATAGCCATTTTTGATTCTAGAGCCCAAGTGTTGACGCACTATCTTACTTCAAACCTTAAAACTGCAGTGTATCCCTGTAAGGAACACAAACCCTGGACCCTGACGTGTCTGGTGGCTGAGCAAAAATGGACAAACCCACTGCTATCACATTTGAGACATTGTAAGGCATGTAAATGTTACATCACTATATTGTACACCTCAAACTAATATAATATTGTATAACAACTATCCATAAATTTTTTTTAAAAAGCCCTTCTAAGCCCAGAAACTAAATTAAAAAAAGACACCTTATATGCACAAAGGATTTCAACTTCGAGTTTCTGTATCCCAAATGGTTTATGGAGGTAATAATGGATAGAAAGGATTCTACCACCTAATTTAAAATTTTGGGTATCTATACAGAAATTGCATGATTCAGGGGTGTCCAACCTGCAGCCAGTGGGCTACATGCAGCTCAGGATGGCTATGAGTGAGACCCAACACAAAACTGTAAATTTCCTTTAAACGTTATGAGGTTTTTTTGTGATTATGTGTTTTGGTGTATTTAATGTGTGGCCCAAGACAACTCTTCTTCTTCCAATGTGGCCCAGAGATGCCAAAACTTTGGACACCCCTACAAGAAATTAAAATTACATTGTTTTTGCTTTGCCTGGTATTACATAGATGTGGAGCTGTATGATTAAAATAGGAAAATGAATGCACTGTTACTTAATCAATGTAGTTTGTTTGCTAGACAACATACATAAGGTCCATGGAGGGTTGTAAATGGTAATAAATGTTAAAAAGGAGACTTTGGACATGAAAATGAACCACTGATACATTATCAAAGCTCATATAATCCAGTTAGTTGTTCTATGTGTAGTTATTAATTCTGCCACTTAATAGATCCCTGATTATATGAGTTTTGCTGCACCTGGGGGAATATATGTTGCATTTCCACAATTACAATACATTGTTATGGGAAGAACATTAAGGGTAATATTTAAATAACTAGCACAGTGCATTTGGAGACTTACAGGACTGAAGGGGAAAGGGTATGTTTGGAGGTTATACAACAGTTGGTCCCAGGGGAGTTTCCCCAACTTCTCCTGATTGCTCCATTTTCTCTAGTCTAGCAATTCTCAAATATTTGGGTCTCAGGACCTAAAAACTTTTTTATGTAGATTTATATGAATTTCATTTATTGGTACTCATTGTATCAGAAATTATAATTGGAGAGATGTTTAAAGTATTCATCTGTTAATTTATAATGATATGTTCATTACATATTAACATAAATGACATTTTTAATGAAAAATAATGATATTTTCCAAAACAAAATAAATTGAGGAAAATGTTTAACATTTTGTAAATCTATTTAATACCTATTTGGATTTAATATCTAGCTGGATCTAAGTAGTTGGAGTCTCGCATTTGCTTCTGCATTCCATCTATTTTGTTACATTGTGTAGCCTGAAGTATACTAAGAAAATCTGATTGCAAAGAGATATATAGGTTTAAAGGGGGGAAGTATTTTAATAGCTTTTCCAGATAATTATGAATATTCTTTGATACTACTCCAAAATTCTTCAAGTGGTAATTTTTAAAAAGTTAGCTGAAATGTGGAATTAAATCCTTACAAATATATTGTTACATTAAAACTCATTGGTCTAAACGAGGGACTTCTACCCATGAGTGATTTGCAATGTTATTCACTGGTCATTTAGAAACTATTGGTTCACTGAATTACACAAATCTTCTAAATGTTGAATGACTTCATTATGAAATACCAAAAATATCACATTCATTAATTTTGTCATTGATTTCATCTGGAAAAATTTTACATATTAGGATACAATTTTTCCAAAATGCTAATTTTTGCTTGGAAGTTCAAATTTTATTATTGGCAAAAAATACCATTGGTTGTTTTCCTTGAAGTGCCAGGCTCGCTTTGTTTATTTCTGAGAAAATATTTGCCAACTGCTTAAGTCTGAATAACCATAGTTTGTCTGTCAGGTGTTCTTTCAAATGAAAATGCTACTATATGAAAAAAGTGGCTAGTTCCACTGGAAACTCAGTTGCACCTGTGCTTTCTCTCAGAACAGCCATTGTAAGTAGCAGAAACACTTTGTCCATCCCATTTCATCCCACAAACTATTAAAAAGAATGTCAAAGATATCTTTTTTTTTTAAGGTTTTATTTATTTACTTTTAGGGAGAGGGGAAGGGAGGGAGAAAGAGAGGAAGACAAACATCAATGTCTGGTTGCCTCTCACACGCCTCCCACTGGGGACCTGGCCTGCAACCCAAACATGTGCCCCGGTGAGGAAGCTAACCAGCCATCCTTTGCCTCACAGTCCAGTGCTCAATCTACTGAGCCACACCATCCAGGGCAAAAAATATATATATATCAAAGATATTCATAAGTGAAAGTGACTTTTTTCTTCTCCTTCTTTTTCCTCTTCTTCTCCTCCTCCTCCTTCCCCTCCTCCCCCTTCTCCTTTTTACTGTAAGTGCGTGGTGGTTAAAAACACACTGACTCCCCTGGCTGGTGTGGCTCAGTGGATTGAGCACCAGAGTGCGAAGCAAAAGGTCACTGGTTTGCTTCCCACCAGCGCACATGCCTGGCTTGTGGAATAGGTCACTAGATGGGATGTGTGAGATACAACCAATAGAGATAGATTTCTCTTACACATTGATGTTTTTCTCCCTCTCTTTCTCCTTCTCCTCTCTCTAATTAAACAAAATCTTAAAGAAAACTACAGTGACTACAGTGGGCTGCCAGCCTTGATTTGTGCTGAGGCAACCACACAGTTCTAAGCATGATCACTGAAAACAGAGACAGTGAAAAAGATAAATGACATTTTAAAATTATCATGAAAATAGTTTTAACATCACAGAACCCTTGAGAGGGTCTTGGGGACCTCTAGAAGTCTTTGAGAACCACAGGGGGCCTCCAGTGGACCTCCAGAACCATTGCTCTAGTCCTATAGCAGCTGTTGTTTGAATCACTCACTGGGAATTTAAGTACATGCTGCCTCATGTTAATCTTCTGCCTATAAATGTAGTCTCCCTGATCAGGCGCTGTGTCGTTTATATAGATGTGGCCTAACTGTTGAAGTGCCTGGCACTCAGTACCCTTAAAGCTTTTTCCTCTACTTTTGCATCCTAGAATCACAAACCTAAAAGTGGAAATTGACCAAAACATGCTGAACGTGGAGCCATGACCAGGTTTGCTTTTGAAAGTTTTTAAAAAGTGATTTTATTTTATTCTATTTTTTCCCCATCCCCCACCCCTTCGGCAACAAATGAAGCTTGCTGACTGACATGCTGAAATGGGTGGTTCACGTACACTCTTATGTCATCACATATCACATCATAGTTTTGCTTTTTACTTATGTTAGTAAGTGAGGATGATGGTTTGGGGGAAATATATTTATTCAGAAGAATGCAAAAATGATCTATTGCCGAAATATACTTTTTCCGGAGTTAACATCAGCAGCCATGTGCATGTGCACGTTCTGTTTTTGCAGATCCATTGCCAGTCATCAGAGCACAACTTCACATAACCACCCTGCAAGGGTTCGAGTCCAGCTGGTGATGCACTTAAAACATGGCAGTCGCTAGCACCACCAAAGGAATTGCCTCAGACAGTAACGGGCTTGTCCAATTTGTATGGACAAGCTGAAAAGCACAGCTGAGCTTTGGACAGTTCATTAGTTCCACTCCTTTGGGTCATGCAAGACTTTTCAAATATGTGAGGAAGTTCTGTTGCCCGGGCAGTCACAAATCTACTATAAATAGCAAAATGCATTCTATTTTACACTATTTACTCCCTCAGTCTTTACTATTAGACATTGTTTAGTGACAAAATTATTCCTCAACCACCTGAAAGAAAGTGAAATTGTGCCTGCAATTTATTGCTGGGAGCAATACCTCGTTTTCCGTGTGGGATATTCTCTTTTTGTAGAAGAATTTGCTGAGAAGACTCATCTCAAATGTGATAAGGTATTAAATGGTGGCCAAAAAAGTAGGTAAGGATCCACAGTTGCATTCTTTTAACATGATTAATAATTAGATTTGAACTTGCTAAGTATAGGTGTGTTCAGGCCTATTCCCCATAAAGTAGTATATTGCAGAAGTGATAAGGTAGCCTAAGAAGGTAACTTCTAGCCACACATAAAATATGGCTAGTACAACTGAGGAACTTGATTTTTAATTTTATTTAATTTTAATTTACATAAATTTAAATTTGAAAACAAATTCAGAATAGGAAAATTACTTATGTTGGGAAAAACTTGCTTTAACTTACTTTTTCTAGAGCAGATTTTATGAAATCTAAATACTGATCAAATATCTTCACTGAAAATTTAGCAAATAAATTGAGTTGTGCTGCAAATGTAAAATTCACAACAAATTTCAGTGAGTTCATAAAATAAGGAGGATAAAATATCTCAATTTTTTAATAAATTACATGTTGGAATGATAATATTTGAATATGTTGGATTAAATAAAATCTATTATTAAATATTATTTTACCCATTTCCTTTCACTATTAATTTTTTTACTGTGACTCCCTGAGAATTTACAGTTACTGTACAAATACATCCCATATTTCTATTGCACAAAACTGTTACAACCACTTTCTATCTATGGGGATAAGAAGGCAAATGAAAAAATATTATTTTTTAATTTTATGATCAATATGTGAGCAAAAAACTTATTACACACCCAATCAGCATACTTCAAAGGCTTCTACAGTAAACAGTATTGTTTTAAATTTCTGTATTATATAGTACCCAATCCACTTTGTGCGCAATTTGGGGATATTCTGGGAATCTTTTTTTTTTAACTTGATTTTTTTAGAGAAGTTTTAGTTTCACAGAAAAATTGAGCAGAAAGTACAGAGAGTTGCCATAGATCTCCTGCCACACACACGCACAGTCTCCCCAGCATCAACATCCGGCACCGGAGTAGGACATTTGTTACAATGGATGGACATACTTTGGTACATCATTACCAAATCCATACTTTGTATTGGAGTTCATTCTTAGTGTTGTACATTCCATGGGAATTGAAAAAGGAATTATTTGTGGAAATGTATGTTATATATGGTATCTCTTCTTTACCATTAGTATACTTGATTTAAAAATAAATTAGCATGAAAACAACTCTTTTCCTGATTAAAATGTTACATTATTGAGAAAATTAAAGTACAGCAAAGGATTTTTTTAAAAAAGAAATTAATGGTCTTACCACTCAGAAAAAATCTATTAACGATTTGTCTCTTTACTTTGTGTATATAAATATGCATTATAATTATTCTATAATATAGTTTATTATAATTAGTTTAGTAACACATTTTAATGACTTTATAAATCCTTGAGCACTTTCTAATGTAATTATTTTTTGGAACTGAATAAATAACCGAATAGTATTTCATTACTTGTATGTGCTATTATTTATTTTACCAATCCCAACTGTGATTATTCTTGTATATATAAGTTTCTTTTACATCTTGATTGTTTCCCTTGAACATACAAGACTGTGTTCTAAGGAATTGCTGGGTTTAAGGATGAGATCCTAAGACTTTACATATGTACTGTTAAATTGTCATCCAAGAAGATTGTAAGTGCCATTTTGCAACACCTTTTCTGAAACGAGGTATTAGTAACTTTAAAAATATTCACTGAGCCCTAGTCTGTGTGGCTTAGTTGGTTCGACATCATCCCGCAAACCGAAAGGTTGCAGTTCAATTCTGAGCGGTCAGGGCACTTGTGTGGGTTGAGGGATGGGTCCTGCTTGAGGGTGCGCAGAAGGTGGATGTTTTTCTCTCACATCAATGTTTCTCTCCCTCTTTCTACCTGCTTTCCCCTATCTCTAAAAATCTTAATTAATTAATTAATTAATTGGTTTTAGAGGCAAAAACTCACAGGATTAATTTGCATTTTTGATTGCTAATGAGATTGAACATGAAAAATATATATTGAACAAGAATATTTCTTTTGAATTGTCTATAACCTTTGCTCATTATTTGCTGTATACGTATTTGTGTTTTCTTATTATTTGTAGTTTATCTTCAGATATAAGTATTAAACCTTTACCTTCCATTAGTATTGAAAATTATCTTTCCAAATTACCATTACACTTTTATTTATATTTATGATGTTTTAAACAAAGATGCTTTTAATTTTTATGTTAACCCACATATTAACCTTTTTCTTTATTGTTTTTCATTTAACTACAGTATAACTGAATAGATAGATATTCACATGTGTTTTTAAATAGACATATGAATAGAACTTAAATAGACCTTTATTTTTAAAAATTGTTTATTTGGGTTTTATTTTGATGTATTTATGAGGTTGAAGATTGAATTTTATTTTTTAAAAAATAGTTAACCAATTGTTCTATCATCATTTATTAAATAAATAAACTTCCCTACTTTTTTTATTCATTCACTCTTTTTTTTTAAATTTTTATTGTTATTCAATTACAGTTGTATGCCTTTTCTCCCCATCCCTCCACCCCACCCCAGCTGAACCCACCTCCCTCCCCCACCTCCACCCTCCCCCTTGATTTTGTCCATGTGCCCTTTATAGTAGTTCCTGTAATCCCCTCTTCCCACTGCCCCCCCCCCCCGGCTATTGTTAGATTGTTCTTAACTTCAATGTCTCTGGTTATATTTTGTTTGCTTTTTTCTTCTATTGATTATGTTCCAGGTAAAGGTGTGATCATATGGTATTTGTCCCTCACCGCCTGGCTTATTTCACTTAGCATAATGCTTTCCAGTTCCATTCATGCTGTTGCAAAGGGTATAAGCTCCTTCTTTCTCTCTGCTGCGTAGAATTCCATTGTGTAAATATACCATATAAACTTCCCTACTTTTAAAAAATAACAGATGCTAAATTTTTTCTCTACTATGGTCTGTTTGTGTTCCATTCATTTGTTCGTATCACACAGAGATTTTAATGTATACAATTTGTAAATTAATCTGAGGGGAACTGTCATATTTGTAAGTGTCAAATTACTTGAGAGAATAAACATAAAAGATTTTATGTAAGTGTCTTTTTCAGCTGGGCTGTGTAATTAGTGTTTTGTAGGATATTTGTATTTTGAAGTAATTATACTTAAAAAAAAAAAACATGTTTTTGAAAAGTGCATGTTGGCATTGTCTGGTAATAAAGAACGGATTCCGAATAAAGAGAAAGCAGACAGAGTGTGACGGGCGAGGGGGACCACCCCGCCAGAACTGGCGAATGGCGCAAAAGCGCAGAAGACCGCTCCTGCGCCCGGCTGCAGCGAGCCTCACCGGCCAGTGACTCAGCAGAAATGAAGCCTGGAGGCCTGACTTGGAGCTCGTGAGGTGATTGGGTGGAGGGACAAACCCCCCCCCCCCACCCCGTTGGCTTCCTCTGCGCAGAGAATTATGGGGGCGTCTTTCAAAGTGGAACACGTGGAAGCACTGGCACTAGCCTTTGCCCTCCCCTTCCCTGCGTGAGTGATCAGCGGCGGGGGACTGAGGCCCCAGAGCCGCCCGGCCTTGGCTCCACCAGCTCTCCAGGACCTGCCTGGCCGGGAGGGCAGCGGACTTCCGCGGGAGGGGCATGGGAGACTCGAGTTGGCTGGCTCGTGACTGTGCTCAGACGATTGGCGCCTCGCCCTTCATCCGCAGGGGAGGCCCAGGCCCCTTCCCCAGAGAGGAAGCCGGCGCAGGTACCCCCTGCCCATGCCCAGTGACGGCTCCCCCGTGGCGGAAGGACAGGACTGCTTGTCGCTTGAGCGTTCTTCCAGCTGGAGCTTGGTGAGGGTAGTTTCCGCAGTCGTTGCAGGTCTGCCAGAGCGGGAGCCACAGGGACTGTTCGGGGCTCGGGCACACTATCGGAAGCCAGCTCCCTGGAGGCACGGTCACACGCATGGACGTGTGCCTCCCAGGGCTTCCACCTCTGAGACGCTACCGCTGGGCCCACCATGGCAGGCGGGTCCTGAACGGCCTCCGCTCTCACACCCCAAGAGCTGTACAGGGAGGCTCCTGGCGGCAGAGCATCCCCTGCATACTCAGTATCCAACTGCAGCCGCGGGCCCCATGTGGCCCAGGATGGCTATGAATGTGGCCCAACACATTATCATAAATTTACTTAACCCTTTTTTTTTTTTTATTGCTCATCAGTTTTCTTTACTGTTTGTGTATTTAATATGTGGCTCCACACAACTCTTCTTCCGGTGTGGCCCAGAGATGCCAAAAGGTTGGACACCCCTTCCAGTGATATGCCAAGGAGAGAGAGCAAGCTGCTGCGAGCCAACAGACACTCTGAAACCCAGAGATGCTACCCCAGAGAGGATGGAGCCCTGTTTGTGTGGCGGGCTTAAGTTCCAAAGGAAAGATGAGCAATAATGGGGAACTTCTGGACACGGTTTTTGGGAGCAAGGGAGGTTCTATGTAAGGGTACAGAGCGGGAATACTCTCAGACTCCCACTCCCCAAATTGGGAAACCTGTTAATAAAAACCTGTTTTCTTCCATACAGATGTTTGTGTACATGGCAACAAGCAACCAGATTCCAAGCTGCCTAGTTACAAGAGAGAATTGTATACATTGCTTATAGGGCATAAAAGAAATCGGCCGCTGTAAGTGGCCAATTGCTGACCAATAGACTTTCTAAATGAAGGAAAGATAAACCAATGAAAAGTGGAGGATGATGGGAAAGAAGATAGGGGAAAGAATAAGCAAAAGGAAAACAGAACTAGATCAAGAGCCGATTATTAAAAGAGCTGAACTTGTAAGAGGAAAAAAACAACAGGAAGGAGAGAGGAAAATTTTTTATGTAAACTGAAAAACATCAGAAAGCTGGCAAAGAACTGCTTTTAATTTTTATTTCAACCCATAAATGTAGGAGAAACTAAATGTAAAGGGGGGAAATGCTTCTATTTTAGAAGACTCAATACATTTAAAGAAATATTTTTCTTACAAACTGTACAAATTGTTATCAAAATTAATTTTTAAGCTTTTCGGCTGGGGTGGAGTGGAGGGATGGGGAGAAAAGGCATACAACTGTAATTGAATAATAAAAAAATTTTTTTAAGTAAACTATATACCTGGATTTTATGTATATATACAGACACGTGTATATATGTACAGCGACTGAGATGTGTATATATACACACACATATGTACACACATTTCAGTTGCATATATACACACACATGTTTATATGAATATACATATTCAAATAATATATATATTTCATTATTTGAGCACAGGAAATGTTTTGGAACTTCATTTTTATGCTTCTTATAATTTAATACCTGAAAATGCCTGTTCTTATTGAGGTAGTTTTTATTTGATTGACAATAGTGAATTCTCTTCTAATTATTATTTCTGAGCAACTTATCAATGTCTATTTGGAAAAAAACTAATAAGGCAAAAAAGTGTACAGAAATAGATTACTAATATTTAGATATATAGAAAAATAACAGGATACTTCACAACTAAGTTTAAAGACAGGGAAGTTGAGAGTTTGGATATAAGGGTCTCCACTTGAGGATGCAGTTGCAGATTCCCACGTTTCTTCCTGAAGGTGGCAGCATTTCTGTGACTAAAACAATGACGACAAGTTGAATAACTACCAAGAGCTTTCAGAGATCTGTGAAGGTGTCATTTTGTGAAGTGAATTTTCCGCCAGACTCTTCTATTTCTTGGTTTGAATTATACTCCTGTAGGGACACATGCTGCCTCCTGTTTGCTGACCAGTGATTCAGGATGAGGGCTCTGGAAAGTAAGGTAGCATCTTAGTCACTCAGATATTGGGGGAAAAATTTGTTGGCATTGGATATTAAAGTTAGAATTTAGTGTAAAGTAGCAAATGCAAAGAAACAAGAAGCAGAGTAATGTGTTTAATGATTGTCAGGCACCATCTTTAATCGATAAGTGTCCATTTAATCAATGCTGTTATTTTTTTAAAGAGACCAAATTTTCCAAGTGTCTGATAAACATAATGACTGCATAGATACAACTTTATTTTTGTCACTAATTAACATATTACAAAAAGAAGTAAGAGCATTACCATATTTTGGAATGACTATATTAATCAAAAGAAAATGAATTCTTTACATTTTAAGCAGAAAATTCTAAGAAGAGAATGTATATATCTATACATCTTAATTAACTAATATGTGGAGAAGTAAATACAAGTAATCAACAAGTCAATACAGATGAGCAAAACCGATCTAAAAAGTGGGTGTGAAACTGATAGTATTAATTAATTTTATTTTGATATTTTAAATAAGCAATAAACATTAACTCAGTTGATCAGAGTTTAATTCATTTATTTTGATTGATCAAGGCTACATTAAACTGAAAATGTAATGGATAATTTTTTGTATTGTCTGATACTTAAAATATTTGGATTATAGTTCTTAGCAAGGAATTTGAAACTAAAAAGTCTCAAGGGTTGCTGGGAATTGTAGTCCTCTGAAAGTTGTCATCAAGAATGGAAACAAATTCTTGGACTAGCAGCAGCATATTTTATTCAGATGACAGCATTTTTAAAAATTCTATTGAAAACATTTCTTCTTTAGACTTTTTATACCTTGGTAGAATTGTAAATGCTTTTATGTATAATTATACCAGTTTTAAGTTTCCTTTTTGTCCCAACTTATAAATTGTGCCAATTTAATTGGAATTTTTAAAATCACTCACTATTTAGGAATGGCTTTGGAGGCATTATGAGATGTCAATGTAGATAAAAATTCAAATAAAATACACCCTTGCCCCATCTGTGCCCTGACTCCTCCCTGCACGCTCACTATTAGCATGTGGAACCCAACTTGATGGTAGAAGGGACATGGTTAACACAAGTTGAATACATTTCGTTTTATGTTCCACAAAGAATTTTTTAAAGCTCTCAAATTACAGAATGTTCTTGAGCTGTTAAATATTTCACCAATGTGGTAATTGTTCCATATGGGTTATCATCCTAGAAAGCTCAGAAAGCTCTGTGACAACTATTAATCTTCACATTCAGTAAATGTAGGTTTTTAATAGTGACTAGTTGTATAAAATACAAACTTCGCTTTTGCTCTTCAGTTTGGAAATCACTTCCTAAGTTAGAGAGCCACATTGTAATCAGTGACCAGTCACTTTACGTCTGTTATTCAGTTTACACACAGGCAGCAAGGCATGTAGTTGTGTAGTCTCCTAGTCTTCCGATGATAAACATACATGACATTTTTACAGAAATTAATAATAGAGGGAATTGGCTGAGAGAAATGGTCAGTCAACAAAACAATAAAAAGTGGAAATAATGGAAGTGAAGTTTGAATCAACTGTAAATGGAATTATAGAAGAATGAGCTGGCCATGGGACTGTTGTCGTTACTGATGTTCAAGAATATAGATGTGCAGTTGGAGGAAAATAATGAAAGTGAGATTGTAGGCATATATGAGCCACTGGTTGTGATATAAGGAATGAAGATGTCCCAGAGGAAATGATGTTGGGAAAAAGCTTCACATTAAAGGAATTTTTGGAAGTATTTAATGACTTTGAAGGAGAAAAGGATAAAATATTGGGAGCTGATAAAAACTTAGAAAAGAGCATTACAGAGAGATCCAAGATGGCAGACGAGTAAGTGGAAGCTACATTAACCTATTCCCAGGACCAATCTGGAATTACAACTAAATTGTAGAGAAATCATTCTGAATAACCAATTGAACACTGACTGGAGAGGAGCCTTATAACCAAGGACAGACAGAAGAAACCGCCTCACCACACCAAGACTGGTAGAGAGTGTGGAGGAGGCATGAATGGACTGGCTGGGCTCCCACTGGTGGCAGCTAAAGTTTTGGAGGATTATTTCAGTGGCTGGGAATTCTCCCTAAGAAGTGTTAGGTCTAAACCCCAAGCAGGGCTCCCCAGCCTACAGCACCATAGCTGGGAAAGGAGCCCGGGTAAAATCCATGTGAAAAACAGCAGGGTTTCTGTCTTCCAGGGAGAGATGGCTGGAGATGCAGAGTGTCTTAAATGGCCAATGCACAAAACTTTGTTTGCAGCATTTATCCTGGGCTCTGGCAGAGGGAGGGCAGAGTGGACTAGATAACATTTGAGGAGAGTCTGGGGTTGGTGGCTCTGGAGAAAGAACTGCGGGAATAGTTGCTAGGATCCCTGCGCTGAGTCATTCCCCATAGTGCAGAAATAAACTTTCTCAGGCAGAGCATTCCACTCCAAGTAGCATCAGCCTGAGGGAAAGTAATAGCCTCACCATAGGAATTACTCTGACCCACCCTGTGGAGCTTAAGCAGGGCTGTTGATTACAGCTTGGTTAGTTCAACAGCTGATTAATTTAACAGCTAAGGCAAACAATACAAAGAAGCAGCCAAAATGGGAAGACACAAAATCAAAATCCAAAGAAAGAACAAAAGAATTATCCAGAAGAAGAACTAGATGAAATGGAGGCAAGCAATTTATCAGGTAGAGAGTTCACAGTAATTATTATAAGGATACTCAACAGCATGAAAAAAGACATAGAAATCATAAAAAAGGACCAGTCAGAAATAAAGAATGCAATATCTGAAATAAATAATACACTGGAAGGGATTAACAGTAGGTTAGATGAAGCAGAGTATCAAATTAGTGATTTGGAAGACAAGGTAGAAAAAAAACACCCTGACAGAGCAGCAAAAAGAAAAAAAGAATTTATAAAAATGAGAAGAGTTTAAGAAACATTTTGGACAACAGGAAGTGTAACAATATCCACATGATGGGAATACCAGAAAGAGAAGAGAGAGAGCAAGGGATTGAGAACCCATTTGAAGAAATAATGACAGAAAACTTTCCTAATTTGGTCTAGGAAGCTCAGAGAGTTCCAAACAAGTTGGACCCAAAGAGGCCTACACCGAGATACATCATAATTAAAATGACAAGGCTTAAAGACAAGGAGAGAATCCTAACAGCCACAAGAGAAAAGCAGGTAGTTTCCTACAAGGGAACACTAATCATACTGTCTTCTGATAGCTCAACAGAAACATTTCAGGCCAGAAGGGAGTGGTGTGAAGTTTTCAAGGTGATGAAAAGCAAGGATCTACAACCAAGGCTGCTTTACCCAGCAAGACTATCATTTAAAATTGAAGGAGAAATAAGGAGCTTCTCAGAAAAGAAAAAGCTAAGGGAGATTGTTAACACCAAACCAGTATTTCAACAAATTTTAAAGGGCTTGCTTTAAGAAGAAGAAATAGAGGGAAAAAAACCCAGAAGAAAACAGTCTAACAATAAAATGCATATCTATCAATAATCACCTTAAATGTAAATGGCTTAAATGTTCCAACTAAAAGACATAGAGTAGGTGAATGGATAAGAAATCAAGACCCATATATATGCTGCCCCCTGGAGACCCATCTCAAATCAAAAGATACACACAGACTAAAGGGATGGAAAAAGATATTTCATGCAAATGTAAAGGGAAAAAAAGCTGGGGTAGCAGTACCTATATGCAAAAAAATAGACTTTAAAACCAAGGCTATAGTAAGAGAAAAGGAAGGACACTACATAGTAAAAAAGGGAACAATCCAACAAGAGGATATAACCCTAGTAAACATTTATGCACCAAGCATAGGGGCACCTAAATATGTGAAGCAAATCTTGATGGCTATAAATTGAGAAATTGACAGCAATACAGTCATAGTGGGGGATTTTAACACCCCACTGACTTCAATGGATAGACCTTCTAGACAGAAAATCAACAAGGAGACAGCGGCCTTAAAGAACCCACTAGATTAAATGGATTTAATTGATATCTTCAGAGCATTTCACCCCAAGCAGTGGAATATACATACATTTTAAGTGTGCTGGAATATTTTCTAGGATAGACCACATGTTAGGACACAAAACAAGTCTCAATAAGATTAAGAAGATTGAAATCATATCAAGCATCTTCTCTGACTACAATGCTATGAAACTAGAAAGCAATCACAAGAACACTGAAAAACATGCAAAAATATAGAAGCTAAATAACATGTTATTCAACAATGAATGGGTCAACAATGAGATTAAGGAAGAAATCAGAAGATACCTTGAAACAAATGAAAATGAAGACACAATAATCCAAAATCTGTGGGTCACTGGGAAAGCAATCCTAAAAGGGAAATTCATAACATTACAGGCTTATCTAAAAAAAAACAAAACAAGAAAAAACTCAAATAAATAATCTAACTTCATAATTAAAGGAACTTGAAAAAGAACAACAAAATTTCAGCAAAGTGGGATTAGAGGGAACATGCCTAAACATAATAAAGGCTATATATGACAAACCCCCTGCCAGCAGCATACTCAACGGGCAAAAACTACAAGTGTTCCCCTTAAGATCAGGAACAATACAGGGATGTCTGCTTTCACCTCTCTTATTCAACATACTACTGGAAGTCCTAGCCACAGCAATCAGAGAAGAAGAAAAAATAAAAGCCAAAAGTGAGTAGAAGAAAGGAGATAATAAAGATCAGAGCAGAAATAAGTGAAATAGAGTCTATAAAAATGATATAAAAGATCAATGAATCCAATAGTTGGTTCTTTGAAAATATAAACAAGATTGACAGACCTTTAACCAGACTCATCAAGAAAAAAAGAAAGGACCCAAATAAATAAAATGACAGAGAAAGAGGAGAAATAACTCACACCAAAGAAATATGAAGGATTGTAATAAAATATTCTGAACAACTGTATACCAGCAAACTGGACAGACAACCTGGGAGAAATGGATAAATTCCTAGAAACATATAATCTTCCAAAAATAAATCAGGAAGAATCGGAGACTCTGAATAGACAGATTACACCTAGTGAAATTGAAGCAATAATAAAAAAAACTTCCAACAAACAAAAGCCCTGGACTGGATGGCTTCACAGGTGAATTTTACCAAACTTTCCAAGAAGAACTAATGCCTCTTCTTCTCAAATTATTTCATAAAATTCAAGAGGAAGGAAAGTTCCCAAACTCTTTTTATAAGGCCAGCATTATCCTAACTCCAAAACCAGACAAAGATACAACAAAGAAAAAAAGTTATAGGCCAATTTCCCTGATGAACATAGACGCTAAAATCCTCAAAAAATATTAGCAAACCAAATACAGCAATGCATTAGAGATAATACACCATGACCAAGTAGGATTTATTCCAGGAATGCAAGTTTGGCATAACATTCACACGATAAATAAATGTGATTCACCACATCAACAATAGATCAAAGGATAAAAACCACATAATCATATCAACAGATGCAGAAAAAGCATTTGCTAAAATCCAGCACCCACTTATGTTCAAAACTCTTAGCAAAGTGGGATTAGAGGGAACATACCTAAACATAATAAAGGCTTTATATGACAAACCCACTGCCAGCAACATACTCAACAGGCAACAACTACAGTGTTCCCCTTAAGATCAGGAACAAGATAGGGATGTCTGCTTTCACCTCTCTTATTCAGCATAGTACTGCAAGTCCTACTCACATACATCAGACAACAAGAAGAAATAAAAGGCATCCAAATTGGAAAAGAAGAAGTAAAACTGTCATTGTTTACAGATGACAAGATACTGTGTATAGAGAACACCAAAGATTCCACCAAGGAACTACTAGAACTGATAAATGAATTCAGCAAAACAACAGGAAGTAAAATTAATATCCAGAAAGAGATGAATTTTTATATGTGAATGACAAAGTAACAGAAAGGGAAATTAAGATAACAATTCCATTTACAACTGCTATAAAAAGAATAAAGTACTTAGGAATAAACCTCACTTAGGGTGTAAAAGATCTGTACTCAGAAAATTATAAGACATTGAAGAAAGAAGTAGAAGAAACAAATAAGTGGAAGCACATACCATGTTCATGGATAGGAAGAATTAACATCATTAAAATGTCCATTACCCAAAGTAATCTATAGATTCAATGCAATTTCTGTCGAGATTTCAATGACGTATTTCACAGAACTAGAACAAATATTTCAAAAATTTGCATGGAACCACAAAAGGCCCTGCAGAGCAACAGCAATCCTGAGAAAGAAGAACAAATTTGGAGGAATCATGCTACCTAATATCAAACCATACTATAAGGCCACAGTAATCAAAACAGTATGGTACTGTCATAAAAAGACACATAGGTCGATGTTACAGAATAGAGAGCCCAGAAATAAACCCACAACACTATAGTCAATTAATATTCAACGGAGGAAGCAAGCACAAACAATGGACTAAAAATAGTTTTTTCATAAATGGTGTTGGGAAGATTGGACAGATACATGCAGAAAAATAAAACTAGACCACCTTCTCACACCACATAGAAGAAGAAATTCAAAGTGGATTAATGACTTAAATGTTAGACCCAAAACCATAAAAATCCTAGAAGACATAGGCAGCAAAATCTCAGACATTACTTGTAGCAATATTTTTTCAGGTATATCTCCCCAGGCAAGGGAAACAAAAGAAAAAATAAATAAATGGGACTGCATCAAACTAAAAATGTTTTGTACAGTAAAGGGAAATCAACAAAATAAAAGACAACTTGAATAATGGGAGAGCATATTCACCGATGTTTTCGATACAGGGTTAATATCCAAAATTTATAAAGCACTTAACAAAACTCAACACCAAAAAAGCAAACAACCCAATTAAAAAATGGGCAAAAGATCTGAAGAGACACTTCTCCAAAGAGAACATACAGATGGCCAATAGACATATGAAAAGATGCTCAATGTCACTCATCATCAGTGATACGCAAATTAAAACCACAATGAGATATCACCTCACACCTGTCAGAAAGGCTATCATCAATAAATCAACAAACAACAAGTGCTGGCAAGGATGTGGAGAAAGGGGAATACTTTTGCACTGTTGGTGGGAATGCAGATTGGTGAAACCACAGTGGAAAGCACTATTGAGATGCCTCAGAAAATTAAAAATGGAACTGTCTTATGACCCAGCAATCCTACTTCTGGGATTCATCCAAAGAAACCCAAGACACTAATTCAAAAGAACATAGGTACCCCTATGTTCATTGTAGCATTATTTACAATTGCCAAGATAAGGAAGCGGCCCAAGTGTCCATCAGTAGATGAATAGATAAAACAACTATGGGACATTTACACAATGGACTACTACTTGGCCATAAAAAAGAAAATTTTGCCCTTTGCAACAATATGGATGGAACTAGAACATTATGCTAAGTGAAATAAGCCAGTCAGAGAAAGAGAAATATATGATTTCACTCATATGTGGAATCTAATGAACAGACTGAACTAACAAGGAAAATTGGGACAGACTTATAATGAAGAGTAGGATGACAGCTAGTGGAGGGATTGAGCAAAAGGAAAAAGTACTCATGGACATGGACAATACTAGTGATGCTGGGGTGAGATCAGCATAAAGGGAATAAATGGTAATGGAAAGCAATACAATATAGATTGAATCAGTAAAAAAAAAAAAAGTAAAGAGCATTATAGTTCACCAAAGCATAGAAGCAATATTTGCTTCATAACATGTTTTTTTTTAAATAAAGATTTTATTTATTTATTTTTAGAGAGGGGGAAAGGAGGGAGAAAGAGAGGGAGAGTAACATCAATGTGTGGTTGCCTCTTGCAAGCTCCCTACTGGGGAGCTGGCCCACAGCCCAGGCATGTGCCATGACTGGGAATAGAATTGGCGCCCTTTGGTTAGCAGGCCACACCAGCCAGGGCAACTTTATAACCTAAGTTAATGTGATGAAAAGAAAGCAAGCACCCTTGTAACTAATCTTGATAAGATTTTTTTGTTTATTTAAAAAGAGATCAGGCTCTTTACTTTTAATGTTTCAAATTATTGTGTACTAAGTAAATACTAGTTTTACTAGGTCTTTTTTTCATTTTTTACATGTTTATATTTGAGTTTTTAATGTTTTCACCAAAACATTACACTGAACTTAGGAAACAGTATTATCGATGTAAACATGCTAATATTCCTATATAATTATTTAATTTTTAACAATTACACCCATCTCTTTGGTTATGAGACTACAATACTTTCATAGTTAAAATAAGTTAATAAATTATAAAAGTAAGACAAGAAGCTAAGGTGAAAAACATTGGAAGTAAAAATTATAGCTTCACCTTGGAAAATAGAGAACTCTATGTACAGAGTAAAGAGTAAAGAGTAAACTCTATTTACTCTTACACTTATGTGAAGAAGAGTGGAGTTGCTTCTCCTTCCTTTTATAATCTATTCTCTTTGTGGTCAGTGTTCCGCATTATCGAACTTGTCAGCCTCTTTCCATCTCTTAGAACAAGTCAGAAATTGGAATTTTACTGTGTGGCTCAGTCTTTGTTCCTTCTTGATCTTCCTACTCAGTGTGTCCCCTGTGTGCACGCTTCATCAAGAAATGGGTCCTTTGCCTTCTTTTGACTTCCTTTTACAGTCCAATTTACCATCCACTGACATCAGGACTAGACAATATCACAAAATTGCTGTATCCAGTCATGTTCACACTTTTTTTAAGGCAGTAGGATGTGTTTTTCAAAAAAATTCTTAAATGGAAGCTGAATGTCAGAATCAGATGAGAAGCTAAGTAGAGAAGACTGGAGACCCATCTGATTTGGTTCAAGAGGGGCCTCTGGGGCCTCTGCCTGGGAACCTCAGTGCTCAGAGCATGGTCGCATTTCTGGCTCAACTCAACAATTTTTCTTTACCTACACATGCAGAATTCCTAACACTTCAAGATTTTTTTAAAGGTCCCATGTCTTTTCTCCTTTGAACCTTACCTTAATAAAGCATATTCAAAAGTGTTTTTTAAACAGAGGTTTTACAACCTGGAGATGGAAAATTTAACGTCTCTAATTTCCACTCGCATGACCTTGCAGATACAATGGACAAAGACGCATCCATTGGGTTTCCCCGAAGTCAACGACAAGGCACACACAAGCAATGGTAGTGGTGTTACAAGGCTAATAGGAGATCTGTGTTGCAACTAGTTGTATGATTGAAATTTGGGCAGTTTATTTGGGGGTGAGTGAAATAGTGATGTGTATTTTAAATACCATACTTGATATTTCGGGTGTCACGAGACTTTCCGATGCGTACCAACCATAGCTCGTTTCACATGAGATGCTCTGTAGACAGACTGCATTTTCTTTAACAAGCTGCCATTTCGTTTGGTTTTGTTGTCCAAGATTCTCTTCACAGTGACGTCACCTAGAAGAAGAATTCTCAATAAAAACACATTTATACTACAAAATGATATAGACCATATATTTTATAGCTTGTCTTTAAAAACATATACACAGGGTGGGAAAAAGTAGGTTTACAATTGTATGGGAAACACAGTTTACTGCTGTATTATTAGTTACTAATTGTTGTGTTGTTTTTCATACAAACAACTGTAAAACTACTTTTGCTTTACCCAGTATACCACAAAGAAAGAATTTAATAATAGTTTGTACAACAGTGAACCCGAAGAAGCAGTTTGGGAACTCCAGTAATAGGAAGGATATTTTTGACTTTTACCTATGATCAAAACAATAAAATACATTTCAAATATTATTGGTTACACTGAAGATTCTTAGACTTTTAAAGTTCAAGTCTTTTCCAGTTTTTTTTTTTTTTGCTATCTTACTAGCAACGCTATTTTAGACCACTTGGCTTTATAGACACCCAACTCATATTTTCCTCAAGCGCCTGTTTTGAATTTTATTATATAACAAAATATATAATTATAAATTAACATATAATATATAAATAATTATAAATTATATAATATAATCCTGCTTCTGATACACTTAGAGCCTTGAACACTATAAATAATATTTAATTTCATTTGCTGGGAATAAATAGCTAATGTTGTGGAAGTATTAATTATAATGGTTTAGGAATAACAAACTTTTGAGGAGGAGGAAATACAGTGCAGTGCTCTGTTCTCTCATCTTTTATTTTTTTTCAGTGACACTTTTCCTTTAATATTTTTGTCTTGTTCTGCTTTTGAAATGAGCTCTCAGTTGCAATATATCAAACTACACTAAAAAATGCTGGCATTGACACAGTGTGGAGAAGCCCACGAGTAAGGGCAGATAGCAGCAGCAGGTAGGAAGTGAATGAAGCAGTGATTGCAAACGTCCAACAGGTTGTGTCCTGATGTTAGCACAGGTTAGACTAGTCCCTACCTTGGCGGGTGACCTCAGTGTATTTGGGTTCAGATTCTATACGGTAATACAATTTCTTCTGGTTAAGAGTTCTTGGCTTGCACTGATCACAAGGTGGCCAGACAGCACCAGACCAGTCTATTAGTTTTTAATTTTTCAAAATGTTTTCGTAGACCTGATAGATGTACTGAGAGACTGCAGGAGCTCTACACTTCAGCGATAGAGTAAATAGGGTTTCCGGGCTGGATATGTATCTTAGCCAGGATCCAAATGCCATTAGTGAGCTTAAAAGATTGGTAGAGCATGCCCTTCCACATTCCTCTTGGCAATTATATAAACGTTGTTGTTTTGCAACTTGCTGGGAGCAATGTCAGCATTAAAATGACATTCCTTAAGCTGAAGCTGAAGTTCATTTTCATTGGGAATATCCTTCCATGTTGCAAGGAAGACCTAGCTTTCCATTTTGCCACCTTCTGCAAAGAGCACACTGAGTGGGATAAGGTGGTTGAAGTAGAAGACATTAATATTGGTTTTCACAGGTATCTACAGGTTACTGGAGGTTCCATCTTCACGACTGGGCCCAAGGTATTGAGAGACAGGGAGACATCAATGCTCTGGTTTGGCGTCAGTGGTGTATAAATGGCCAGAGGAGTGCTGGGGGTGACTCCAAAGCTATTCTTATTAAACTGGATTGCAAAGTCTGTCATGTGCTACAGAGCTTAGTTGGTGAAGTTCATTTCTACATAGATGTACCGTTGGCTATGAGTAAATTTTCTGGAAATCTTCAAGCCTTTATCCTTCACTGCAGGCAGCCAGACAACCTTAGGAGCCACGTATCCACCAGTGCCATGTCTATCCCGTAAAGTTTAAAGAGATCATTCAGACGACTGCTGAGCACAGCAGCAGTAGGTGAAGGAGCAAAGATTGCGGGCACTAATGATGGGATGAAGGATTGCCCCTCCAGACTGTCTAGTCCCCTTCCTAAGAGATCCCTGCTCCCACGTACCTGCCTACAGGGAGGATACCTGTGGCACATTGACTGGGGAACCAGGGTCAAGGTTTAAAGGGTCCCCCAGAAGGTTACCTTGAGAGTAACCTGCTGTTGTTTCAGGTTGATTGCAATGGTGGTGCCAACAGGGTTGTCACAGCGCTCCCATGATGTATTAGCAATTGTTTGCAATGGATTCCATGACTGCCACAAAAGCATTGGGAGGCTTGTGATGCTCAGAGTCCAAAGAACCAGTGTGGCATGTAAGCTCACCCAGCAGAGTTGGCTCAGTAACATCTGTCTTCTCAGAGATCAGTGGCTTCTTAGACAAGACTAGTTTTTTGGCTGTGACAGCATTCATTGAGAGAAGCTGCCAATAAATATAGCCCCTGTGTTGAAGGTCAGAATTATCAGAATCATGTGTTGCCAAACTCAAGACATGCTGGACCAGTTCCTGTGTTTCTGATGGTTTCCAGAGAAATAGCTCCACTACAGCAGTAAGCAGAGTCACTGGGTAACAACTCTAGAAATTTCTTTAGGGCTTTTACTGCTGAAGGCACCACTGCTGAGTTGCCATGAGACAGATGGGAAGTTACCCACTCAGAGATGCTCTGAGCCTCCCTGTCATCTCTAGGATCACAATTGTGTCAGGGGTGTAGGCTGAGAGGCCCCACCACAAGTGTGGCTGGGGGATGGGAGACCTGGAGAAGGGCCACTGAGCGTTATTTGGCATGCCAACAGCAGGCTAACTTCATACCTATATGCAAAAGCAGTTATTTTGCATATCATCAGCAGGGTAGCTAGGGAAATAGGAGTTACTTTGACCCATGATGTAATTGGGAGGCAGCTCCTCTTGCTACAGCACCTACACAAGAGCTTGGAGGTGGTTTGCTCCACACCTTGGAGCCATGCCTCCTGGACTAACTGTGGCAGGCAAAAAAGGCAGAGAATACAGGAGTGCTTGCAGGGGTAGCCCATTGTGGGAGGAGTCGGAGATGGGGTTACGGAGGAGGTTCCAGGTTGGGATTTAAAAAGGCAGGCTGCCACAAGGGATGAGAGAATGAGAGACAACAAGGCTGGCAGGCCATGGGGAAGTGCCACATGGTTTTGGGTTAACAACTGGAGATCAGGGTGACACAGCTCATGGTGCTGGGGACTGTGGGAGACCTGTCAGATGAGCATGGATTACAGGGAGGAACAGGGAGTCTAGCCAAGCTACAGACTTCTATTTCTTTTCCTGAGATGAGGTACCCCTGACTGGCCTGGTTTAGCAAGGGGAGGCAGGACTGTGTGTTTGTGGGTGTTTTAAAGGGACTTTGAGATTTAATGGTGACATTCTGCCATTATTCTAAATCTGTATAACTTTTGAATGAATAGTTCCTTTCCTTTTTACCAAACTTTGGCATTGAGAGCCACAATTCCTAACACCTGACAGAAGGCAGGGAGAACCATAGTATAGGAAGCCTGTCTGCATGGCATGGTGAATGTAGCCCAGCCCCTGATTTGGAAAACTGGCGGGGAGCAAGTCAGCACACAGGAGCTGAGCCCACAGATTGGTTTTCCCGTGGGGAACCAGGACTGCGTTGTACCTAGGCTGCTTTGAGGCTTGCTTTTTGCTAAAACTCTCTCACCCTGAATTGAGGCAGCAAATGTTTACTGCATATCTTTAAAGTAACTTCCTAAAATCTGTGCTAAGTATCAAGTGTGACCAATTCAACCACCTCTCCCCTTGCATTTGCAAATATCCTTTTTCTTTGAAGTAATTAGCAACATTTTTTCCTTTGTTATCTGTAAAAGGTAACCACCTGAAGTGAACCTGTGCATAGTAAATGAGGACCATCCTCAATATAATGTGCCCAGAAAAACAATAAAAGCCTGTCCAGGTAGGGGTCGGGGCCCTCTCTCACTTAGAGAGAGGCCATGCCGTCCCTTTCCTCCACAGGACTTCTGTAGTCCACGTGAATTTGTTGGTCGCAGCCACAATACACAGACCCTGAGGGCCAGAGTCTGCATCACTGACGCGGATCTCGTCCCGCAAGATCTGCTGTTGAGGTTTCAGTATTCAAACACACATACACACGGACTATAGAAATCCGGTGGGGGAAAAGGGGCTACGTGGCCACTCTCCAAGTTAGAGAGAGACCTCTTCACCCCCGCCTGGACAGGCTTTATTGTTTTTCTAGGCCTCCTACGTCAAAGATGGTCCTCGTTTATTATTCATAGGTTTGTTTGGGGTGGTTATCTTTGCAGACACAGGAGAGGAAGTCACTGAGTACATCAAAGGGGGATATTTGCAATGTAAAAGGAGAAATGGTCGAAAAGGCTTTGTCCCATACCTGGGGGGTCTAGCCCAGATTCTGGGAAGATAAAGATACTCAGTAAACATTTGCTTCCTCAATTCAGGGTGAGGGAGTTTTTAGCAAGAGCAAGTCTCATAGCAGTCTAAGTACAATGCAGGCCTGATTTCCCACTGGAGAACTTATCCATGGACGTGGGTCCTGCCCGCCTACTTCACTCCCCACTGGTTTACCAAGTGGGGGCTGAGCCACATTTCCCACGCTTGGAACGGTTTCCCACACATCACTATAGTACGGGAAGACCCTGGTGGAGGGGCTTGTTTCGGTAACAGTATCTGGATTCCCCAATGGGTTAATTCTGTAACAATTGGACAGGCAGTCCAAGATCTGTCCCCATTCAGTGCACTCATTCAGAGCTGTCAACCCATTAATGTTCTGTGGGTTCTGATCCAGTAAGTTCCTCTTTGGGTGCGATTCACTGATTTCAGATAACAGTACTAATAATACTAGCCATTACCACTGAATTTGAATCTTCTATGAGATTCTGCAGAGAATATAGAAATCACTGATCTTCTACAATTTGGGCGCTGATATGGAGTTTTGCCATGCGGACTGCTCCTGTTTTCTGAACATAAGAATATTCATCCTTCCAACACTTGTGGAGGGGCTCACAGAGATATTCTGTACTCTGTCCACCCAGTTGTACCCCATGGTTCCACTGCCAAGGCTAGAATAAGAGGATCGAGACCTTCACAGTCCTTCACAAAGCTGTTGACAGTCATGATGGCCATGTCTGGCTGACTCTTGGCATAGTTCATCAAGTAGAGATTCAATACACCTGGAAAAGAAAGCTAACATCCTTCCCCACAGTCATATGGCAATCACTTTCTTCACAGTCTCCTTCCTCTTTTCTTTCTTTTCATTGTTGAGTTTAGCCTTTAATTCAAAGATTTTTCCCTTTTTTATTGGTTGTGAAATACTTGAAGGCAGACAAGGGCCGGGTGGTGGAAACAGCCAGAGAGCGTGTTCCCAGCCGTTGGGTGTTATGTTGGTTTTCTGCACATTACAATGATTAACCTTTTTTGACCATACACTTCCCAATACCAACATTTTTGAGTGCAGCTCAATGTATATTTATGGATTACATGAACTAATGTATTATGTCTTATAAAGAACATTCCAAAATGGACTTAGAAAATATCAATATTTAAATATAATATATTTCATTTTACTTTTGATGTTATATTGATATGTTTAATAAGAACATTATTTTTAATATGCTTTATTGTTTTTGAAAATTTTTCAGCATTTTCTTTTTAAAAATGTTTTTAATTAATTTTTTTATTGTTGTTCAATTATAGTTGTCCTCATTTTCCCCCATTGCTCTCCCCTGCCCTGCCCATCCCCTGTCTCCCAACTTCAATTCTTGCCCTCCATTGTCCTTGTCCATAGGTCCTTTATAAATGTTCCTTGATTTGATGCTTCCCCTTCTTTCCCCCATTATCTCTCTTCCGCATCCCCTCTGGTCATTGTCAGATTATTCTTTATTCTTATGTCTCTGGTTCTGTTTTGATCCCTTGATTGTTTTGTTGATTATGTTGTATCCTGCCATTTTGCCAAATTCACTGATTAGGTTAAGTAGTTTTTCGGTGGTCTCTATAGGGTTTTCTATGTACACTATCATGTCATCTGCAAACAATGACAGTTTTACTTCCTCCTTTCCAGTTTGCATGCCTTTTATTTTTTTTCCTTATCTGATCATTGTGACTAGGACTTCCAATATTATGTTGAATAGAAGTGGTAAAAGTGACATTCTTGTCTTGTTCCTCATCTTAGGGGGAAAGCTTTTAGTTTTTGCCCATTGAGTATGATGTTGGCTGTAGGTTTCTCACATATGGCCTTTATCATGTTGAAGTATCCCTCTACTCCCACTTTGCTGAGTGTTTTTATAATAGATAGGTGCTGTACCTTATCAAATGCTTTTTCCGCATCTATTGATATGATCATATGATTTTTGTCTTTCCTTTTGTTTATGTGATGTATTAAGTTTACTAATTTGTGAATACTGTACCACCCTTGCATCCATGGGATGAATCCCACTTGGTCATGGCATATGATCTTTTTAATGTATTGCTGGATGCGGTTTGCCAATGTTTTTTTGTTTGAGGATTTTAGCATCTATATTCATCAATGATATTGGCCTGTAGTTTTCTTTCCTTCTTGTGTCTTTATTTGGTTTTGTGATTAGGATGGTGCTGGCCTCATAAAAAGAGTTTGGGAGACTTCCTTCTTCTTGGATTTTTTTGGAATAGTCTGTGAAGGATATAGGTTAGCTCTTCCTTAAATGTTTTGTAAAATTCTCCTGTGAAACCGTCTGGTCCAGGGCTTTTGTGTGCCAGGAGTTTTTGATTACTGCTTCAATTTCACTAGCTGTTTTTAGTCTGATCATGCTTTCTGCTTCTTCTTGATTCAGACTTGGAAGATTATATTTTTCTAGAAATTTGTCCATTTCACCTAGGTTTTCAAATTTCTTGGAATATAGTTGTTCATAGTAATTTCATACAATCCTTTGTATTTCTGTGGTATTGGTTGTAAATTCTTTCATTTCTGATTTTATTTATGTGGGTCCTCTCTTTTTATCTTGATGAGTCTGGTTAAAGGCTTGTCATTTTTATTTATTTTATCAAAGAATCAGCTCCTCAGTTTATTGAGTCTTTGAATTGTTCTTTTAGTCTCTATGTCATTTAATTCTGCTCTGATCTTGATTATTTCTTTCCTTCTACTTGCTCTGTGCTTTGTTTGTTGTTCCTCCAGTTCTTGTATAAGTAGTGTTAGGTTTTTTATTTGAAATGTTTCTATCTTTTTTAGGTAGGCTTGTATTGCTATGAACTTCCCTCTTAGGACTGCTGTGTCCCATAGGTTTTGGGCTGTTGTGTATTCATTTTCATTTGTTTCCAGAAATTTTTGATTTTTTCCTTGATCTCATTGCTAATACATTCATTTTTTAAATAATGTGTTATTCAATCTCCATGAATCTGACTGTTTTTGAGTTTTTTCCTTGAGATTGGTTTCTAGTTTTAAGCCATTGTCATCCAGAAAAATTCTTGATATGATTTCAATTTTCTTGAATTTGTTGAGGTTTGTTTTGTGTCCTACCATGTGGTCTAACTTTGAAAACATTCCATGTGCATTTGAAAAGAATGTAGTTTGTTTCTTTGGGGCAAAAACTTCTGTATATATCAATTAAGTCCATTTGATCTAGCCCATCATTGATGCTCTGGGGATGCCTTTTATGCCATTTATATTGGCTCCGTGGATGTAATTGCATTTAAATTGTTGTTGGGTCATTATTTGGTGGGTCCTTCTTTCCAGCTGGTTGACTGAGGGTCTCTCCACCCACCACATCTTGTATGCTGTTGTGCAGGTGATGCCAGAACAAAACCACACAGCCCAGGAAACAAACTCACACCTGCAAACATAATTTCCACCCAAAATCCCACTATCAACAGCAAATGAACCAGTATTAATAATGGTGTAAAGAGACTGAGACTATTATAAAAAAGGAGAGTGGATATGAAATGACCTATTGAAAGAAAAATGATTTTGAGAGAGTAGAGGGAGGTTACTAATAAGCGTAGGGAATTGGAACAATGCAAAAAGAGAAAGTAAAATTTACATCATAAATAAAAAAGGGAGTGAAGAAGGTGGAATGGAGTAAGAGAAGGGAAGCATATAGTGATAGGTGTAAACAGAAATTGAAAGAAAATAAAATAAAGTGAGAGAGAGTAAGGAACAGGAAAGGGAAGTAAATAAATAATAATAATAATAAACATGAACCCGTATTGGAGAAAAAGATCCACCACCACACTTTCAACAACAAATGACCTAAGATTAATATAGGTGGGATAGGAATAAGATGGAAAAAAGAAAAGCTTGGGAGATGTGTAGAGGAATGAGAAGTGATTTTGAGATGATAAAGGGAGATGGGATACTAAGAGTGAGGAACAAAACCCAGGCTAAGAAAGGGAAAAATTAAAATTTGAGATGGAAAAAAGAAAGGGCAAGATGAAAGAAAAAATAGAAAAGAAAAAAAGAACAGGCTAAGCAGGGAAAAGTTAAAAATTGAGATTAAAATAAAGAATGAGCAGGTTGAATGTAGAATGGAGTAGAAGAGGGAAATGATAAAATCTGAGATTTGAAATATAAGAATAGTGAAGATCTAGAGATAAAATTGAAAAAATGCAACAACAACTACCCTATCCACAACCAATGAGCAAGAATTGCTAAAGGTAGAGAGAAAATGTGGGTATTTTAAGAGCAGAAAAAGAATATGAGATGACCATTGACAGGAAAATTAGGTTTGAGAGGCTGGATTGGGGAGAAATAGTAAGAGTGAAGAATGGAAACAAGAGGTAGCAAGAGAGAAAACAAAATTTAAAACAAAAATAATAGGAAAGAAGAAGGTAAAATGGGGTAAGAGAAGGGAGGAGCGAAATATGAGAATTGAAATAAACTATAATATAAGATCTAGTGGCTTGATATGCACAAACTTGAAGGACAAGAAATGAATGTTAAAAAACTGTGCAGGAAAGAAAATATTGCAAATCATGGAGAAGACCACTGTGGATTTAGTCCTGGTAGCATCTAGTATTTACCACTGTTTTTTCTTTCTGGATCCACCTCTGATGATGTCAGATGGTGTCCCAGTCTGTCCTTAGGCAGCCTGTTCAAAACTACCAGGGATCTACTGTCTGTGGCTATCTCCTTCAATTGTTAATCTAGTCACTCTGCACTCAGCAGTGAGGCTTAAGCACCACAGGTGGAGCAGAGTATCCTGTGGGGGCCGGGCTATCGCTTCCCTCAGGCTGCTGCCTCTTGGAGGGGAGTGGCCTGCCTGAGCAGGATGGTTGCTGCAGTATGAGGGATGATTCAGCACTGGGATCCTAGTGGCTGCTCTCTCAGTCTTCTTCCCAAAGCCTCCATCCCCAGTCTCTCCTCAAGCATCTCTAGTTCACTCTGCCCCCACATTTGCTGTAGCCCAGGGTAAGTGGCTGCATATGAAAATTTATGTGTTGGTCCTTTAAACAGCTCTTTGAGTCTCTAGCCATCTGTCTCTGGTAGAGAGAAACCCAGCTGCTCTTTGCAAGTGGTTGTTATCTGTGTACCTTTTGGGCTCTGGTGCTGCAGGCTGGGTAGGCCAGCTTAGGGTTTAGACCCCACACTTCTCAGGGGGATCACACTTAAGCTGCTGCCTGTGGGAGCCCAGCCAGCCCTCTCACACCCCCTCTACACTTCCTACCAGCCACATTTTGTTGAAGCTGTTTCTTCTGTTTGTTTGTGGTTATAAGGCTTCTCTCCTGCTATTGTGCAGTTTTTATTCTGGATGACTTTTCCACAATTTAGTTGCAGTTCTAGATTGGTCCTGGGAGGAGGTTCGTGTAACTTCCACTCACTCCTCCACCATCTTGGATCCCAGCATTTTCTTTTATAGCAATTCAAAGTTCTGGTTGTGTATTTTATTTTAATTGTTTTCTGGGGTGGGGGGGGAACCTCACAAAGATATGCAGATTAAAATGAAAAAAAGTATAAATGGCTAAGAAATTTTAATTTGTGACACCAATTTTTCAATTCTGTCCAAAAAGTTTTACTTGAAATTTGTACAATAAATTACCATATTCATTCATGACGACCAAGTCTTCTTACAAATTAATATGAAGGTTTTATATTTTTAACACTGGGCCCTAAATTTACTAACATGCTTTTTAAATGGGTTAGAAGGCTTTGTTTTCAAGTTTTGGATTAGACAGCTATGATGATATCACTTTTTCAGCAACAAAATGATGGAACCATGTCCAACCCACATTTTCAAAATTCCTTCTCTGTATCACTTTTTTTTTTGAAAAGTGGCAATTATTTCACTCATTATGAAAGTGTTACTTTTTCCTCAAAAGGAAAGATAACAGTTATGCATTTTTTTTTTTAAAAAAAAAACCCTGCTAAGTAGCATACTATTCATAGCAATTTTTCATTGCAGAAGAGGTCAACAAATTAGGCACACTTGTCAGTTGTAAAAGAACAATGTGCCTCAGGCCTTAAGTTTAAGAACCCTCAAGTACTTTGTCCTGAGATAACCAGGGGGCCTCTGTTTTCAGTGGCTCTTAACTGCTAGCTACATGTTAGAATCACTTGGAACACCAAGAATCAAGTAAAACAAACTTTGCTTCTCCAAAACACCAACCCCAAACAAACAAACAAAAAACGAGTGTCTAGGCTCCACTCCGAGAGGATTCTGATTTAATTGATATTTCTGATCTAACTGATATGCAGCGGGACTCAGCAGGTGGTATTTTTCAAAAACATCCCAGGTTATTCTCATATACAGTCAAGATTGAGAACCATTATTGTGTTTGGATAAAAATTTCCTTGGATACTCCTTATATCATGACAAAATATTTTATACATTCTACTTAAGCTGATATACCCCATAAATTCATGTAACCGAACACATGTCAACAGCAGTGTGTTGCCGTGTCCAGGGGGAGAAACACTATGGCTTTCACATCCTCTGGAGAAACTTGGATTCTTCTCTGTAGTTTCTTTTTTGTAGTTGTTGTAAAAAAAACACATAGAATTTACTGTTGACATCATTTTTAAGTGTGCAGTTCAGTGGTGTCGACTGTATTTACATTGTGGTACAGCAGATCTCCAGAACTTTTTCATCTTGCTAAACTGAAACTCTGCTCCCATGGAACAGCAACTCCTCATTCTTCCCCCTCTCAGCCCCGGGAAATCACCATTTTACCTTCTGTTTCTATAGTTTTGACTGCTCTGGTTATCTTATATAAGTGGAATCGTATAATATTTGACCTTTTGTGACTCTCTAGTTATTTTGTAGACCTTATTTGTGGCCATTTCACAGAGAGTAAAGGAAGAGAGCTAGGTTTATAAGCTGTTAAATATTGATTAGGATTACTTTTCCTATTCTTTTAAATAAAGATTTAGAAATGAAAGTTCTAGCATTTTCTTTCTCCAACCCAGTGGATGGTCCTGCCTAACTCGCTGTCAGCGTCCTCCAGCCAGAGACCACCAGGAACTGGCCTGGAGTTTATTACTCACTGCAGCGAGGGAGAACACACAGTGGGAACAGTGGCACATTTCAGTAAGAGGATGGTAAAAAGGGTGATTATAGGATTTAGGCTTTGATGCATGATTTTGAGGGAAGTTGCAGGAAGCAGAGGTTCACTCTAGGAAGTGAGGGTAGTTCTATGATTGGCAAAGAAGCAGCGTAAACTCATACTATCCAGGAGAGGGGGCTGTTTGGTATTTTGTGAGTTTTTCTCAGTGACCATAGTTTTTGGTCTGTGTTTAGACAAAATTATGAAGTGGCCTTGTTTTGTCTCATGGCCTCAGAGTGACCTTGTCTGGTGGTGTGCTGTGAGGCTGTTCATGTGTAACCAGGGGAAAGCATGGGCTAGCCACTGAGTTCGGTCCAGTTAGTGGTAACAGTGAAACCTGGCTGTGTCAGACCACTTCTTAGATTTCAGGGGCCAACTATTATCTTCCTCACTACTTTTGGAGAGGTGAAGGTTTGGAATCAGGAAACCTGTGACTCAGCCTCAGTTTCACCACTGACTGGTAGTGTGATCATGGGCCAATGACTGTCACTTTACTGTCCCATCAGGTACCCGCCTCAAAGTAACATAGTGAGCACTAAATGAGATAAAGCATCTAGAATGCTGAGCGGATTCATTCTTATAGGGTGGGGACTCATGTTAGCAATAATAGCCTGTTTTTTAGCTCTCTCTCTCACAGGCGATTCTTTTGTTCACTTCAGAAACAGTTACGGGGTGACTACCATGTGTTATTCACTGTGCTAGGGGACTGTGCCAGGTGAACAGTACATATGAGGCCTCTGCCCTCACAGAACCAATAGTCCAGAATGGCAGTTGAATAGAGGGTGAAAGGCTCTCTGAGGGGGTTTGAGGGAGTCCTTGAAATAGCTGAGCAGGGCTGGGGAATGATCTCTGGGAGAAAGTGATGTTTAAGCTGGTACCTAATAGATGGACAGGAGTTACCTGGGGAAGAATGCTCCTGGTAGAAGGAATAGCATAAGTTAAAACAGAAAAGTCACAGAGAACACGGCACAGCTTGTTTAGTGGGAAACAAACTAAGAAAGAACAACAGAAAGGAAAGAAAACTCTCACTTGTTAAGTGCACACTATATGAAACAACTTTTCAAATCTTGCACATAAATTTATACGGCACTGCAATAGTAATCATTGCTCATTAATTAATGAATGATGGTACGATGCTTTGAAAATACAAAGTGTAGCACATTTGCTAACAAATTGGTGATTAGCATGATTGCTGTTTTGATATAGCCTCTGTTTACTCTCTGCACTTGGACTTCCAACTGTCTGCTTGCTTTCTTGCACCAAAGACAGCTGCTTCACAATAGGCTTGGTTCAGTGGCTATTTTTGGCCTTTCTTTTCCTGGGTTGTGAATGAGCTTAGGAATGATTAATAATGGAAAGAAAAAAAGTGGTCTGGATGATTTCCAGAGCCCTTTCCTAATAAGTCATTCTGCAATGTTTACTACTCTCCCAGTTTCTGGCATACTAAAATCTGGCTAAAAGTATTGTAATTGTGTTGCGGGGGCATCTGGTGAAGCAAACGTAGCAAGGGCTATTTTTGGTTATTTCAGTATCTACATTTTCTTGATTGGGGTCCACCAAATAACATAACTTCTTGTGGATTCCAATTATTACCTCTACAATTATGTATAGTTTTTAAAGAAATAACTAAGTGGAATTCTAGCAGCTTGTATATTTACACTTGATAAAGAAAGATCTCAATGCCATTAAAAAAACCAAAAAAGACCCCCACAAAAACTAGCTCTAATGAGTTTTGATTGTTGATGAACATCTGAAAGCACTTAGTTTATAATTAAACTCTATCAAAAGTGTTTTTTGTTTCTGTGTTGAATAACCAGGATAACCAGATACAGGGGCAGGGTGGGGTAGCGTCCTATCGATAAGAATCATGTTGGCTAATACAGCGGTCCCCAAGCTTCAGTACAAGGGACCGGTTTTGTGGAAGACAACTTTTCCACAGACTGGGGTGGGGTTGGGAGGGAGACAGGAGGTGGAGCTCAGGTGGTAGTGTGAGGGTGTCCGCGGATGGGGAGGAGGGAGGTTGGGGACCCCTGGACTAGTAGATCCAGTTGCATCAAAATGTGGGCTTTAACACAGTCCGAAAGAAGTTTCTTCTCGTTAGTGTGTAGAAAGCACTCCTCAGTTGTCTTGTGTATCAAGTAACCCATGTACTTGGTTGGTTGCCTAGATAAGCTGATGGGAATTTGTCTTGGGGCGGCTGCACTAACAGACCTCGGCCTGGATATGGGTGAGGACATGTTTCTGGTGCATGTTTTGGATGCTGGCAGCTATCTTTGGCCTACAGTTTGGTCTGTGTCATCAAGAGCTTACTTCTAGTAGGAGAGAAAAGACACTTTCACAATTGTATTTCTATTAAATTGGGTAGGTGTGACAAGTACAGTAGGAATGTCATAAATCCACCCTGAAATAGGAGCAGGGAAGGGACTGATTCATCTGAGCTGGGTAGCTTTCATGGCAGAGGTGGCTTTCAGAATGGGCCTTGAACAGCAGGAGTTATTTCAAACAACAGACATGAGACTGTGGGTGGGCAAAGGGAGAGCATAACAGGACTTGGCAACGGCAAGAAAACAGGGAAGATGGCAATAGATGTTCAGTTCTGTCTATTCTATCTCTGATTGCTCATTAGGAAGGGTGACCCAGTGTCCAGTTTTTTGGGGGGGATAGTCCTAATTTATACCTTCTGACCTATAGTAACCATGGTAAGATGAATAACATCCCTGAAAGACATCTGTGTCCTCATCCCCAGAACCTGAGTTTATTGCCTTCCATAGTAACAGAGACTCAAAAGATGTGATTCCCTTAAGGATCCTGAGATGGAGAGGTTATTTTGGGTTATCTGGATCGGCCCAATGTAATGACAAGAGTACTTTTGGGAAGGAGGCAGGAGTGTCAGAGTTAGTAGTAGGACAGGTGATGATGCAGCCTGAGGCTGAAGTGACATGAGAAGGGGCCATGTGTCAAGGAATGCAGGCAGCTCCTAGAAGATACAAAGGGTGAGGGATCAGATTCTGCCCTCAGAATGTCTACGAAGAGCCAACGCTGGCAATGCCTTGAATTTAGCCCAATGAGACCGATTTTGGACTTCAGACCTCTAGAACTGCAATACAGTAAGTATATTTGTGTTGTTTTAAGTCACTAAATTTGTAGTAATTTGTTGCAGCAGTAATAGTTTATAGGGAACCTATCTGCGTGGAATGGCAAATGTAGCTCAGCCCTCTGAGAAGGCCCATAGGCGCATGGTGGCACGCAGGATGCCAAACCCACAGATTGGTTCTCCCATGGGGAATCAGGCCTGTGTTATACCTAGGCTGCTTTGTAACTTGTTCCTGCTAAAACTCCCTCACTCTGAGTTGAGGCAGTAAATGCTTACTGCATATCTTTAAAGTAACTTCCTGAAGTCTGTGCTAATTCTCCCAAGGACTGAATGAAGTGTAACCAGACCAATTACTCTTATCGTTCCCTTGCATTTGCAACATTTTTTTCTTGTTAATCTGTAGGAAGTAATCAGTAACATCCTTTTCCTTTGCTATCTGTAAAAAGTAATTACCTAAAGCAAACCTGAGCATAATGAATGAGAGCTGAGAGCCTTCTTTGATGTATGCTATTAGAAAGCCAATAAAACCTTGTCAAGGCAAGGGTTGGGGTGTTCTCCTTTTGAGGGAGTGGCTGTGTCATCCCTTTTTCTCCACAGGACTTCGGTAGTCTGTGTGAATTTGTCTCCTCTCATCCACAACGCCACAGACACTGGGGGCCAGTGTCCACATCAATAGTTAACTAATACAGTAACGATATTGAGCCCCTTTACTCCCTCACAAATAGTGTGATTTTGTGATACATTATATGTTTATTCTATGCATAAGCCACAGCAGCTTACAAATCCATGGTTCTATCAAAATAATTTTAGGAAGTAAAATTTGGGTCCATCTATTCTGATACCAGGGATTAGACCTTGGAGGTCTGAAAGGGGATCATCTCCTGGAGGGTGGGGTGGGTTGGGCTACATGTGCACGTACATCGGGGGAATTACCAACTAACCAGAGCAAATGAGGTGAGGTGCAGGGGGTGCAGACGGGGAGATGGGATGGGACAGGGAATGCTTTACTTTACAGTCTCCTGTGTCAGCTACTCGTGGGTTCTTCACCAAAGGCTTGATTTGCCTTCAATCAGGTCTTGTTCTGCTTGTTGGATTCTGACATAAACAAAAAAATAGAAATTATGGAAAACATTTTTAGAACCATATTTTCAGAACAGTTGGGAATACTTATTTGCCTTTTGGTTTCATGTAAACTCTTAAGATGTTCATTTGCCCAGCAATATCTCTTATTTTCCAGAATTATGCAGAAAGGATATTTTCTTCTAAATAAATATCTCAGTTATATCTATTACCTATTTTTAAATAAATGTAGTTATTCTAATACCATGAGTTCTCCAATCAAAAAGTCTCTTGAAATATTTTAGTCAGAAATCCTCCTGTGGTTAATTTCTATAACTTTTATATTGCTTGAGGGATCAAATCTCTTGTCAGTTGTTTTATATTTATAAAGCATTTTTATTCTTCAAGGATTTCCCACAAATTTCTGAGGCATGCTTTGGAGGAGAATTAATTTCAGATGACAACTCATTCATACATGTAGCATAATGGTGTCCTGGCCCAGGTTATGACACAACAGAGGAACTCATTTCAGCAGTGACTAAGAAAAGCAGAAAAGAATTCTATCTTGGTGCCACTGTCAAAGCCATCTATTCCTGTCTCATTGTGTTTTGAGCTTTTAGATTGGTTTAAGTGCCTATGAACGAATGATTAAATTACATACTAATTTTAGTTTTCAGAAAGGTATTAAAAGACTCATTTTTATACTTTAAGACATTATAGTATGAGTCCTAGAAAAATTATCATTTGGCCTTATAAATTGACTATTTTTATTCTTCGTGTTGACAGACTATGACTTTATGCTATAATTATTCTACTAAAGAAGGCTGTGTGGTGAGCTTCACAGCAGAGTATTTCTGGTCCTGATCTTGCTTCCACTCAGTTTTATTCTGTTCTAATTTTTAGATATTATTTATTAATTAGAGAAATTATAGAAAAAAGTCAATAGAATAAATAAGACAGCTATATAGAAGACAAATAAAAGTTAGATTAGGACTTTTCATGAAGACGGTGCCCAAAGCGAAGAAGGAAGCCCCTGCCCCTCCCAAAGCCGAAGCCAAGGCAAAGGCTTTGAAGGCAAAGAAAGCAGTGCTAAAAGGCGTCCACAGACACACAAAAAAGAAGATTCACACGTTGCCCACCTTCAGGAGGCCTAAGACACTGCTGCTCCGGCTCCGAAGGCAGCCTCTTCATATGTAACAAAGATAAATATCCTCGGAAGAGCGCCCCCAGGAGAAACAAGCTTGACCACTACGCCATCATCAAGTTCCCCCTGACTACTGAGTCAGCCATGAAGAAGACAGAAGACAACAATACACTTGTGTTCATTGTGATGTCAAGGCATACAAGCACCAGATCAAACAGGCTGTGAAGAAGCTGTATGGTATTGATGTGGCCAAGGTCAACACCCTGACCAGGCCTGATGGGGAGAAGAAGGCATATGTTTGACTGGCTCAGACTATGATGCTTTGGATGTTGCCAACAAAATTGGGATCATGTAAACTGAGTCCAGCTGGCTAATTCTAAATATAAAAATTTTATACTAAAAAGAAAAGTTAGATTAGGAAACAATTAGCAGAAATTAAAGTAGAAGAGCAGTAACTTATGGATAAGCTCTCAGATAAAATAAATAATTAAATGTAACTTATAAAAGAACAATATTAAACATGGATTAATAAAATTTATTCATGAATATCTAAGACTTCAGTATTAAAAATATTAGATCTAAGAATCTGTGAAAATAAGATAAAATAATAGTAGTTGATAGCTGGAAAAAAGCAAGTTGTAAGAAGGAAAAAACTGATTATTAGAAACAAATGTATGTACATCAACACTAAGAAAGCACATGAAAATACAATAACATATAAAAACCAGTTTGAGTGGTACAACTGCACATACTCAGTAATTAGTAAACTGAAAGGATTCATGGGTAAATAGGAACTCAGTCTAACATGCAATTAGGACCATCCCCTCAAAATAAACATTTTTATCCTTAACTTATTTGTATTTGTTAGGATGAACAAACTTTCATCAAGAGAAACAAAGAGCAACAATTAAACTGAAACAACCCAGTGTGCCCTAAACCATATTTTCAGCAATATTCTGGAATCTCTTCCAAAGCTAATGTTTCGTGATTGTCAAACAGGATACTCTATCACAGGTAAGGAGAAAGAATGAAATGACTCCCAGTGAACCTCTGTTTCTTGATGAAGACAAATGGTCTAGTCTGCATATAGAGCCGAATTACTTTGGAATTTTAGATCGTTCACATGACTGAAGTTACTTATTAGTTTCCATTTAATAAGTTTTGTAAAACATCAAGCTGGATCTTTTAGGTAGTAGATTATATATATAAACTTACATACATTTATATATATAATCTACTCACCCAAGGATATGTTATTGATTTGAGAGAGAAAAGGAGAGAGAAAAAAACATTGGTGTGAGAGAGAAAGATCAATTGGTCACCTCTCATATGCACCCTGACCCAAGGATAGAACCTGCAACCTAGGTATGTGCTCTGACTGGGAATCAAACCTGTAGCCTTTTGGCATATGGGACAATTTTCCAACCAAACAGAACAACCTGGCCAGTGCAGTAAGCATAGAAATATAGGCACGTTTTGAACCATTAAATATCCTTTAATGAGCATCAGTTGCAGCCTTTGGATGCAACTGAGATGGAAAATCATTTGTGTCTCCTCGCCACACTCACACACCCTGCCGGCTACCAGGTGGTGAAGGCTTGTGCATCATTTACTGGAGAAGAAACCATTAGATTTTATACCTAGAAAAACTCTTTTAAAGTATCTCTTCTAAACTCTCTATTTTATAATTGGAACCTGAGCCCCCAAAAGGTGACTTCACATGCTTGGGTGTAGAAGACCACTAGGTGGCAGAAAATCTCATGTCTCGAGTAACAATGCTAATCACAGATTGTTCCTTTAATTAACATTTACTATTTCAAGGGTATCTGACTCTAAGTGGTATGGGTGTAGAGAGGTTCTATGGAATGATATGGTGAGAGTTGATTTAGGAGTCTGGAGTCTGTCCTGACTCTGGTACCTCCTGGCAAGATGCCTTTTGGAATATAACAGCTTCAATTTTTATATCCATAAAGTAATAATAATAGTATATGACATTCTTAAGTGAGATCACATGTGATCAAGTTTTATCAGGTATAGAACACATGAGTTACTATCACCATCTTTTTTTTTTTGCAGAGAGTAAAGATTTTTATTCACTCTCTAAGAGGGGAGAGGGGTGTGGAGGGAGATACCAGTGCTGAGGGGTGGGGGCTTTGAGCTTTTATCGAGTAGTCGGGGTGGTTGTAGAACAGGACGTTGCAGCTGGTCTTGTATAGGGTGCAGCTTGTTTCACTGTTATCTTTGGGTGCAGGGTCTAGTCGTTGAGGTCTGTCCTGTCCTGTTTCGTACGTTCTCAGAGCCTCTGCACCTTCAGGGAGCTTCCAGTAATTTTCTAGTCCTGAGGATAAAGGCTCATAAAACGAGTCAGTCATGCTTTAGGGGTCCAGGTTGCTCTGGCAAGGAGGGCCTGAAAAGGGGCTTTTGTCCTATTAGCCTCTTCTTTGACTTCGTTTCCTGGGCAGATCTCGCTCTCTCTGCTGTCATCATACCAGAACCACCTGAGAAGTGAGATAGAAGCTCTGAACCCGTGCCCTGAACGTCCCTCACCTCTCCAAGTACGTTTTCAACATGAAGACTTTGCTGTGTGCACTGGTTCGAGATGAAGCCGTGCAGAGACTAGACAGCATCCCAGACTCTGCTCGGTTACTGAGGTATAAAACCTGGTTACTGGCCCCTGAGACTTGCCCCCTCCTGTGGGCAGACACTGGCTGGCAGCCCCCGTCTTGGCCGGCTCTTCCCTGCTGAGACCTAACTAGCTCCTTTCTCTCTGGCCTGTTAGCTTTTCTTTTCCAAAGATGGCCTTGCGGGGTCCTCTGGTTATCCTTAGATGGACTGGCCTCTGTATAATATCCTCCCATAAAACATTAGTATAACCTTTTCTTCCAAGTAGTTCAAACATCACTTTCCCAAGTTTTCTTGCCACAGTTCATATAACATGAGGGGGCAGGGATTATCTCTCTTTATATATATTTAGGTTCGATAGAGTTTTTGGTTTTATCAGAACCACTGGGGAAAACCTAATGAGATTAATTCTCCTCAGGCTGGAGAATAAATGTATAGAATGTACTCCAACCCTTTAGGGAAAGCCGCGAGGGGTTCACACTGTGAGAGAAGGCCTGCTCTGTATGTTTGTGGGCCAAGTTAGCTTTTACAAGCAATTTGAATGGAATGTATACATTATCATTTCCTCTGCACCTAGAGTTTCTTCCCAGAACGTTTTTCAAAGTTCTTCTGCAACAGTGATTTCCCCGCTTTTCTCCAAATAGCCGTTTTCCCCTTAATGCTTGACAATTTCTTGTCTATCCTAGGTCTTGTCCCTGTTCTATTATGACAATTTTCTTAGCTGGCTCCTCACACAGTAGTTGGGATTTTCTGATCTCCACTTGTGGGTTCAGCCTCATTTAATTCCCTGAGATCAATCAGCAATGAAAACATATTTCTTCTCATAAGACTAGTCTCCAAAATTATAAAGTGTCAACATTTTTTAAAAAGGTGATTATTACAATGCTGGAAAAATGTTGCAGAAGTCGTGGGAAACCCAAATATTGAGGAATGTGGGAGAGAGTCAAATGGTGGCTCTGTTTTATATACTTATTCTCCCACCAAACATGAGCCACGCCCTTTCCACAAGAACTACGTTGGAACCTTAGCTCTGAACCTCAGTTCCTTGACTGTGTTGCTTGTAGATCTCTTTGAAGTCACCTACCTGCTTTGATCTCTAGGTTGTACCTTCTCTCAACCAAGACTCCAAGGTTGACATGTCCTGATTACATCTTGCTGACTTCCCTGTCACGCACTGCTCATCTAAAGTACTGTATTTTATCCATTACTGTTTTGACATCTCCACAGTCCTTCTTTGCAGTGTTATCTGCTTGATCTTGATTTAAACCCTTCTAATCTGAAAGGATCACACACCGCCAACAGTTGTGTGAAAAGTAGTAGTGGTAATAAGGGGAGGGTTTGGAGGAATCCTAGGCACAGCAGGACTGAAAGTACACCTCCCAAGCTTTTAGGTTGATTTAGACAATTATCTGGGAATCTTCATAAAATACACAAGGTATCAGGCTAGCAAAATTATAAACCACCATCTTAGTTTCTTGCTAGTACTATATCAACAAATAGGAATTCATCTCACCTTCCTTTCCCTTCAACATTTATAAATCAGTAAGCCAACACTTTGCTAAAAGTGATGCTAAATAATACATGCTTAATGCCTTAGTGTGGGTTCCCTGGGCAATAGACTCCGAGATGAAGATCTGTGTTCAGGAAGTTTACCGGGGTGTGCTCTCCAGGAGGGCTGCTCTGAGGTAGTGAGGGAAGCACTGTGGATGCAACAAAGGCTTCAGCTAATACCAAAGGAAGCTCTGGAGCTGGGATGGCTCTTTAGAGTTGTTCAGAATTGAAGTGAAGCCATTTTACACCCACGTTGATTAGTCTTTGGAGGTGGACTGCACAGCAGGAGGTGTAAACTTGACTGAGTCATCTCCGTTCCCTGAGGGCAGTTGCTAGACAGGCCTGAGCTGTGAGCAGTCTGCCTCCAATCTCCCTCGGGGCTGACAAGATACAAGCCCGAGTCCTGAAGGGTGGATCTGGACAGCTCCCCCAGCACTTACGTACATGCACTTATGTGCACCCCCAAACATACATTAACACACTTACACACTCACAGTATGCATATATACATGCACATTCATACATAGACATACACACATTTACATATTCAGCTATATTGCTGCTTATAATAGTAACTTGACCTCACCCAACAGCTTCCTTGATCTTTTTATTTAAATATAAAATTCTTTGAGAGAAAAGTTAGTGCTGTTTCAACAAGAAGTCCTTCTGGAAATTCCAAGTTCAAATCAGGTTATTTTATACCATTCTTAGTATCAGAAGTTATTTTAGAGTCTTTAGAAATTCTCCCTACCTCCACATTCTCACCACCCCACAGCCTCACCAGAAAGCTTTTATAATAAATTATTTGAAATGTTCCTAAAGGCGTTTCTCTCACAGAGAGAACAATACCCTCGTGTACAAAAATCTGTATCTCAGCTAATGGCTAAGGATTATAGTGACTAAGGCCTACTGGGTCACCATGTTAGGTTAATATTAAGGATATTTTTCTTTAGCCTTTTGGGTCTAAATGTTGAAGTGGGTATTCATCTGTGTTAAAAATCTATATTCTTTTTCATTTATAATAACAAATTTCATTAAAGTGGCACCCTGACCATAATCTCTAACCTTGGACTCAATTGTTTAGTCCATTTTTGTTCCCAGCTGACAGCGTCAAAAACTTAAAAAAAAAAAAAAGATTTTGATGATGCCTGACTACTACTATTTCTTTTTTTTATTATTGTAATGAATTTGTTACTGAATTAGTTGGATTAATTCGTTAAATTTACTACCCTAGTAGGAAAAAAGCATTAACATAATAAATCTTACATTAGGACAAATTATATCTTACTGCAGTCAGTGGAATGAGTGTTTTGTGACAAACTGTATTATACAATGATATTTGAACTAATTGCAATGTAAGTCAAATTGGTTATAAGTGCCGGTGTTTTCTTCACAAACATTGAATTTTTTTCTCTGGTAACTTATCAAGGTCAGGGTCAGACTTTCCAATATTATTTTTTTGAAGTGTCCCAGACACTCTCAACCAAAAATCTGAATTATCTCTTTTGATCTCTTGTGATTTCATTTTTATCATGTGCATTGTCATCATTCTCAATGACTAATTATTATTTTTGGCAGAGTGATGGGCATTTAAAAATTGGTAAGATAAGACATTAAGGTAACAAGCTGAAAATGTACTTGTCATTGAAGAGTGTAAAACAATAGTAGATAACATTTATGGAGTGCTTAATATATAGCAGGCAGTGTCCTAAGAGCTTCAGTATAGAAAAAAAGAACATTGGCCAAAATCCTATGATTAGAGTAGAACGGCAAAATTGTAAAGATTTGTAGATAGTGATGTATGGGACATTGGATCACTTCCAATCTTTCCTCATAAGAATCTAGCACTTTGGAGTATGGTGAGGAAAGAGATCAGATATTGGTGACAGGTACTACTTTCACCTTTTCACACTGTAGGCCTTTGGCTTGGCTAATGGTTCTGCCTGAATCTGGCGTTGGGAAAAGGGGCAATGGACTAACCAACAGCCACACTCGTTGGAACTAATGGTGTGAAACTGGTCAATAATGGCTGATAAACCATTTACATCTAAGGTCTGATTCTTGATTATCTTACAAATCTCCTGCATTCTAAATAGTATGAAGTTCAGAAAGAGTCACTAACTCAAAGTAGCAAATTTATTCCTGGGGTAGAAGTGGGATTTAGGCTTTGGAAAAATGGACCTCAGTAAGAATGTAATACCCATTGTTCCTGTCCATTTCTCTTGACCATTTCTTCAACACCTCTGTCTTTTGACCATTGCTGTTTTATCTTTTTAGACAAATAGTTGTCTTAATGTACTATGTCCAAAATCATCTTTTTTAACACTATCCAGCTCTCTTACTGTGTTCAGGCTGCTATAACAAAATATCAGACTGGGTAGCTTATAAACAACAGGAATCTATTGCTCACAATTCTGAAGGCTGGACCTTCTTATGGGTCCTGGACTTCTTGTATCCTCACATGGTGGATAGGGCTAGAGAACTCTGTGGGATCTCTTTTATAAGAACACTTATCCCATTCATGAGACCTCTACCTGAATGATCTAAGGACCTGCTAAAAGGCCCTACCTTCGAACACAATCACATTCTAACGCCATTTACATTAGGATTCCAGCATGTGAATATTGGGGAGACATATTCAGACCTTAGCACCAGCTGTTTTTTGGTGTTAGCCTAATATTTTATATAGTAAATCATGTTTTGCATTAATTAGAACATTTTCTTTCTCTCCTTCTTTGATACACCCTTCTTCCCCCCAGCTTAAGCAGCTAGGTTCTTTGAGTTCATTGCTTCAATGGAATAATGTGACAAGGTGGGAAAGAGAAACCAAAGTGTCTTCCTGTTTTTTGTCTGAAAAACCTTATGGTACCTTGGGGAACCATCACAAATGAAAGCAAGACTTCCTTCTCAAGACTCCCCAAAAGAAAAACACCCCTGAAACCTGAACTGAAGAAGAAGAGAGACTAAGGACAGGAGCAGAGAGGGTACAAGGACGAGAAGATGGCTGCATCTGAAAAGGCTAATCCAGCCAAGAAGGAAGGCTGCCTTGGAGCAGGAGCACTGTAACAGGTGTTGTCAAGCATCCAAGGGCATCCCGAGAGTGGAGTCTGTGTCTTCATCATCTAGGGACTCTTCTAGTTGCTTTCCCAGTGGAGCCTAGTGAGGATTTCCCTTGTTGGGTCACTGTCCAGCCTGAATGTTATTGCCCATCCTTGCCCAAGCCTTTAATCAAATCTAGCCTCTGTCCAACTACACAGTGTAAATTAATTTCCCTCTTTCCTCCAGTTTTCAGCCTTCATTGAAGAAGAGTGTGTCTTTGAAAACAGATCGGGTTGGTAGAATAGAAAACCTGAATGGAACTTTGGAATAAAATTTGCAATCTTAACAAGTCCTCCAAGGACCACTCTGAGGTCAGAAGTTAGAATGGTCTTGCGGAGGCCAAAGGTTGGTAGATAAGGAGGATAGATTTGATTCACACTGAGCTGGCCTAGGAGTTAAGGATTTGGGGCTCTGTTTAGACCTCAATTTATTACATCATGAGAGTGGGTTGCTGGGATTGCTGGCCTCCTTCAGGTGTACATTTAATTTTTCAGTTTACTTGGGCACCTTTAGAAGTCTCAGAAACAGCATTCAATGCTACGATAATTTTATTTAAAAAGGACTCTTCTCAAGTATTAATGTGCTTTAATCTTTTGCAGTTCTATGTACGGGGAAATATCCATTTGCTTCAAGGGATGCTTAATGTGTGAGATTACATGCATTACATCAGAAGTGTGAAGGAAAAGGGTTATCATTAGCTTCTAAAATTCAAAATAAGACTTAAGGCAAGACATGTATTGGAAGATCAGCCTTTGTATAAAAAACTTATAAGAATTCAGTATATAAAACACTGAGCCTAGAGGACTCTGAATTTGGTGGAAAAAAATTTCCCTTTGCCTATGACCTATACCATGAAGCTTGCTCTCCCAGAGTTGACTGTTCCTACTAGACAGACATCTAGAATGTGCTTCTCAGCCTCCCTGGCTTTCAGGTATAGCTGTGTTACTGAGTTCTGGCCAATGGGACACAAGTGGCAATGATTTGTGTCTTCACCACAACCCTGTATGTTTCCTAGCAACCTTATACGTAGGTCCCTCAAGGACCAAGAGAAGATGCGAACCATGTGACAGCAGAGAATTGGTCACCATGTGACCACATAGGAAAGCACCTGATAGGAACACATGCATGGAACTGTGACAATATGAGTGAGATACTTTTGTTAAGTCATAAACATTACAAGGTATATTTGTTATAGTTATTAATGTCCTCCTAACTACTACAAAGATATGACTCAGGGGAGGTGAAAAGCTCTTGCTGGGTCTAAAAGGTTGTGAAAAGGAGGAAGGGAGGGAGGATGGAGCTGCCAGCTTTGGCTTGGACAATAGATGTCTGAGTGTTAGAAAAGTTGAGGAAACATCAGCTGCCAAGGGGCCTTTCTTCACACGTGGAGCTCAGGAAGGAGATGCCCCCCACACTGTCCCACACCAAATGCAGTTAGTGACTGCATCAAAATATGCTCAGCAAAGTGAGGGTGTGGCAGAAGAAATTCCACAATTTAATTTTTCCAAATCACTCTCCATTCTTACATGGTGGCTGAGATCTAGGTATTTTCTCATCCCCTTGAAAGGGAACCCAGAATTATTTCCTGGAAGGCTAGCTGGAGAGCTTGCCAGTTGGTAGAGCTTGCCAGTCACTATGGAGAAGGGGTGAAGTGGCTTGAGATAAAGGCTGCAGGATGGACAGAGCCAGATGTATGTGTGTGTGGCGGTGGGGGGGAGGTAGGGGGGTGTCCATAACACTGGAGAGGGCAGAGATGGGACTGAACCAGCCAGACAGGGATATGGAACCCTTACATAGTGCAGACCAGCCTCTGAGTTACAGTGTCCCAGCATCAGCCACAAATATCAGAAGGGCACATGGTCAAGTGGTGGATAAACGATCTTGCTGTGGAGACAGAGGCAGCAGAGCAAAGATCAGAGGGCCTTTCTGCCTCTGCTTTCTGGAGATTACATGAGCCACATATTGTACTATATTCTAGATCTGAAGTACGTAAAATGGAATCATCCGAAGGAGATTTTTAAAGCAGTTGGACAGGGAAATGAAATGCTGGTAGGTTAAATGTTTAAGATGAATGGAGATAGTATAAATCAGAAAATCAAAATAGTATAATCAACAAGGATAAATTGCTAGCACTACTTATAAGTTCAAAAGGAAGATTAGATGTATTTCAGAGATTAAAGGAATCACACAGATCATTTACATGTTTGGATGTCCCTCCTTTATGGTGGTGAATCTTCTTCCTTCCTCCTTTCCTTCCTTCCTTCCTTCCTTCCTTCCTTCCTTCCTTCCTTCCTTCCTTCCTTCCTTCCTCCCTTCCTTCCCTTTTTTCTTTCTCTCTCTCTCTCTTTCTTTCTTTTTCTTTCCCCACTCTCCCTTTCTTTCAATAAAATTATTCCTACTACCAAAGCAAGCATTCCATTTTCTTTTCCTTTTTTTCCACTCTCAGTTTTCTTCCAAAATCATCTTCTTTCTTGAGCCTTGCCCATACTCCATATCTTCTGCTCTAAAAGAAAAGGAAGTTTTCCCACTGTATGCAGTGGGCCCACATCAGACCTTGTTCTAGGCCCCAATTTACCTGAGATATGTTTTTTTCCTTTACCTTTTACCCCTCCTTAAGGTAGGAAAACTCATGCAGTCAAAATGTCTTATAAGTTTCAGGCAGAAGAGAGACTTGTAGAGTTGTGACCATTGTCATTTATTGAACATGTGAACTAAGCGATGCATCATGGCATCTCTTCATTCTGTTGCCTCTTAGTTCAGCTTTTTTGCATTGAAAACAAGCAGTTGAATTTATCCTTAAGTTTGGATTCCTAATTCTTTGCTTAGAATGTCTACAAAAGATGTCTTTATGATATAGTACTGAAATGAAAATAAATTCTATACATAGAAGATTGCCCATCACATACACCAGACAATGGAATTAAAGGGTATTAAACTTGCTAAATCTCTTGGAACAGATCACAGGCTTTTCAGAGTGGGAGAAGTTAGTGTGGTTAATTTGTTTTCACATATGGCCATTATTGAGTTATGGAATATGGACCTGTGAAAAGTTCCTGCCTAACTTTTAGGAGAACTTATTCAACCTAAATAACATATTACTATATGTACTTTTATAATGAAATAAAAAAATAGGAAATGCAAAGGAGGAAATCTTAATATAATTTGATATGGCTTGAAATTTACCATCAATCTTAAAAGAAGTTAAGACCATAGACACTGGTGAAAAGCTAAATATAACCAATCACCAAATGATGGGAAGTGATTTAGAAGGGTCTCTAGACCCTGTAGGCTCTCATAGGCAATATTGTCAAGGAGGTTTAGATGCAAATTCTGATTTTGGTACTGAAAAGAGAGCTCAGTTAGTATTAAAAGAAATGAGTACATCCTTGGCTGGGTAGTTCAGTTGTTTAGAGCATCATTCTGAAATGCTAAGGTTGGAGGGTTTGACCTCCAATCAGGGCACATATAAGTAGCAACCAATGAATGCATGCGTGGGTGAAACAATGAGATAACACTTTCTCTCCCTCTCCCTTTCTCCCCTCTCCCTCCCTCTCTCCCTCCCTTCCTCTCTTTCCGAAATCAATAAATTAAAAAAACTAAAAGAAATGAGTACATGTAGTGTAGTGTTTCCTCCTGTATTAAAATCAGTGGCCTATTAGACTCAAGAAAATGTGGAAGTTGTATTGCTCCTCCTGCTTCATGATCCTGTCTCTGCTTTCCAACTGCTCTCTCAACGTTCCTACTTATCACTGTACCATTCAGCTACCCTGAACAATTCCTAGCTCTGTAAATGTACTATGCTTTCTCCACTTTTCAGACCTAATGCACATCCTCTGCCTTTCCCCCATGCTCATATGCAATTTTTCTGGCATACTCCTACTCATACTTTATGGTTCAGCTCAGACATCACATCTCTAGAAAATCTCCCCTGACTATGTATCGTATCCATATTGCACATTATGCTTATCTCTGGCACTGCACTTACAGTGCAATCTTATATTTTTACTTGTATCAATCAGTAACACGTAAACAAAAGCAAACATATCTTTCATGCAGCATGGCCTCTAAATGGAAGCCAAATTCTTCATCTGGTGCTTAGCTGAAGAATCTATGATCTGTTTCTATACTGGGGGTGTGTGCTCACAGTGTGATAGATTTAGTGAGCTATTACAGTTTGTTGTACTGAGGTGCAGGCTTCATTTTGCAGGACTCATTCTAGATAGTTTCAGCAGGGTGAGCTATAATTCAAGGATTCAGTTTGATACATATTCATCAGTGTGCTAGAGGCATATGGCTGAATCTTTCAGAATAAATTCCAGAATAAGTAATTAAATGTCCAGAATACTGCTACTTGGCCTGCCAGGAATGCTGCTGCTTCTCTCAGAGTAGGAGAGTGGAATTGGGACTCCATTGCTGACAGTGTCATAGCTGCCATCCAGGGGTCAGGAAGCCACCATTTCCCCCACTGCACCTATTTCTAGATCCCCACAGAGCTTGATTGAGATGGACAGTGGAACACTTCGGGGAGAAACGCAGGGTCTCAAGGACTGTGCCTCTGATAAGCAAACAGCAGGAAGATGGGTTTTCCTCACTTGTGGATTCAGGCTCATGCAGAAGACTAAAGGACTGAGGCAATCTGCACCAGGAAACCTGGCAGCAATGGATTCTGGGCAAAGTAGTTTTTGTTCTCCAACTAGTGCAAGTCAGGAGGGCACTTTAGGAACCTGAATGGAATGCTAAATGCGAATTCCCTGTGTCCTTCATAACGAGGTGTACTATGCATTTCAAGCAAGGTTAAAACCTTTCTTGGGTCATTTTCTTTATGTATTAAAACCTACATAACTACATATCTCACATAACTGCAAAGTCATGATTACTCTAAGACAGTGGCCTCTTTGTCTTTCAGTAGACTTTTAGCTCTTTACAGAAACTGGGCTCTACTCATCTTTGGAACACAGTGTCTAGTACTGTGGCTTGTCTAATGAATTAACGTGTGACTCAATAAACCAATGAATGATAGAAAAACTATCTCTTTTTGTACATTTTTGAATTGACAAATCCCCTTGACTTTCTCTTAGTGGCTATTTTTCCTCCCCAGGGGACATTTGGCAATATCTAGAGACATTTTTGAGCACAACTATTTTGGAGTGGAGTATGTTGGCTTCCATTGAGGTGCGACCAGCATTAGTGTTGAAAATCCTCCTATACACAGGACAGCCCCCTACAACAAGGAATATGCAGCACAAAATGTCAACAGCGCCAAGGTTGGAAAGTCTGTTTGAATTATTTCTTCCTATCACTTCTTTCTGTCTAATATTCTTACGTCAGCAGATTAGAACACTTGAGCATTTGGACTTTCTTGGAACTTAAATCCTCACCAGCATTTTTCCTCTTTGGCAAGTGTTTCCCCCACATTCTCTCATTCTATGTTACTAATTCTATTCCTGTGCATATTTACGATGGACTGCAGGGACACGGAGTGGCTGTTAAAGTCCTTATATTAAAATGTTACTAGAGGAAATTTTTGGAGTGTCACTTTCCAACTTCTTTTCTTAATCTTATAATTGTAGATTTGGAATTAAAATTTAATTCAACATAGAAAATGTCTCAAAAAAGAAGATATTATTCTAATATATTTTGAACATTGATGGGCAATATAGCAATTTTACTGAATTAGTTGATTTTTGTTTTTTAAAAAAAAATACGTAACAATTGCTTGGTCAGCAGTGTTCAAGAACAATAAAATTCTGCCCTTAAAGTTAACTTTCTAGGAAAATCCATGACTTCTCTTAGTGTATAGAAATATATCCCCTTTCATAATTAAATGCTTTGGAAGTATAAATATATCATAATTAAATAATTACAATAATTAAATACTCTCATAGTTAAAATATAAATATGTAGTCATAATTAAAGTCATTTGTGTTTGGGACTAGAACAGGAAGTCAGTAGAGGTCTTAAAGCCAGAAAGATATAAAACTCAGCTTATGCATCCAACAGCTCTTATTGAGCACTTACTATTTCTCTCTGCTTGCCTTTGAGAATACACTAGTGAACAAATTATATCGTCTTTACCCTCAGAGTTTACATTGTTTAGTTGTCTCCCGACTAGATAATCACACAAGTAGGGTTTAATTACTATGGCGACAAGTCCTATAATTGGAAATCACAAAGTGGTATGGAAACAAATAGGGAATATATTTCTAACTTAATCAGGGCAGATTTCCTTAAGAAAATAGTAATTAAGCTCATACCTGGAAGATGAGTAAGAGTTAGCTGTGCACAGTCTGGAAGAAACAGCATTCCTGGCAAATACAGTATCTAGAGGCAAAAAAAGCTGTTTGTTCAGGTAACACAAAGAAAGATTTTGGAGGGAATACTCAGTTCTGGGAAATGATAAAATAGTCTTAGTAAGGAATGATTTGGGCCATGGTTGGGACAAAGAAAAGTGGGTTAGAGGAAACTAGTAGATGATAATCTGAGTAGTCCAGGTGAGAGGTGATGGTGACTTAAAACAGCAAGCAGATAGATGTATGGGCCAGGGCCGAATAAATTTGTGAGTGATTTTGGGGAGTGGGAATACGGGAGAAACACTGAAGGACAGGGAAGTTAGGATAGCTCACAGACTTCTGGCTGGAGCACCTGGTTACATGTCGGTACCATTTACAATGATTGGGAATGCTAGCGAAGACAGAGTTTTGGGGCAAGGTGGTTATAGATAATAAGTTTATTTTGGGCATGTCATATTTGAGATTCTTATAACTCATTCAAGTGTCCCAAGTGGCAATATTATAAACATTTGGATCTATGTGTCTTTAACACAGAAGAACTGTGTGGAGCTGAAGATATGATTTTGAAATCATTTCCTGTAATAGTAGGGATTGTGTTGGAAGATAAAGGAGTAAATGAGATCACTTTTGGAGAGAACTGAAAAGAGCCCTGCGCTGAGCCCTGAGGATGTTTTACACATACAGGTTGAGTAGAGGAGGAGAAGTCAACAAAGCAGCCTGACAATAAGTCAGAAGAAGAACAAAGGAAGGATGGAATGCAAGGAAAGAGACTGTTACTAGAGGGAAGAGAGTTCAAATAAGATAGATATGAACACTTTCATTGACTTGGCAATATGAAAGCCATTGGTGACTTAATGCTTGAGTTTAGGTAGTAGGAATAGAAGCCAGGCTGGAATGGATTGAGAAATCAATAGTAGGAAGAAGTAGACATTGAAGCTATAGCTATATATTTTGTAACTGGGAAACTAGATGTAATCTTAGTTGGAGACTTGTAGTCTAGTAAAATTTCAATTTTTAAAATATAGTAGAGACAATGGTATGCTTAAATTATAATGAAAAAGTTCTAGTAAAAAAAGGAGAGTTTGAAATTAAGTAAGAGACAATGGCTATAATGCAGAGGAGGAGGTTCCTGCGAAAATGGGAAGAGATAGGATTCAGAACATAGAAGAGGAGATTTTACTATGACAGAAACCACTTTCTATTTAGTAACAAAAGGAGAGAAAGAATGAGTGTGAAGTTTAGAATATTTAAATATGATTCTCATTTAGAATGAACTATGACTTAAATTCTCTAGAAGGAATGTTCTTAGTGATCTAAGGTCATTTGCATATATACCCCCAGAACTTGAAATTAGTATCTGCATTACTGGGAGATTAAGATGTAGGAAGGCATTTGTGGATGTGTTCCTACTAGGGGAGTATATAAGAGATAAGGTGCCATAATCTTATTTTAAGGGAGCTGGAATCTATGTCACTCCACTGGCTTGGAGGTTGAGTACCTACACATACTGCTGGTCTCAACTTCTTATACCCCATCCCCCAAAGTGATTCAGATAAATACTCTCAGGCAAACAACCAAAGTAAAAGTGGATGAGCACCAAACAACCATGAGAGCCCTGAAGTGCCAGTAAATTTCTTTAGGAATGAATAACACTTTAGGGTTAGTTTTTCACACTCATCTTGGCACAGGAATAGAAAGATTCAAAACAAACAGGCAAGCAAAATAGAAACAGAGACATGGAAATAAAGAACAAACTGACAGTGACCATAGGGGAGAGGGGAGGGGGATAATGGGGGAAAGAAGGGGAAATGTCAAGTGAAGGAACATGTATAAAGAACCCATAGACAAAGACAACAGGGTGGGGGTGGTGGGAGAGTTGAATGTGGGAGGTGGAGGGTGGGTAGGGCAGGGGAGAGTAATGGGGGGAAAATGGGGACAATTGTAACTGAGCAACACTAAAAAATTTTTAAAAAGAATAGAAACATTCACTAAACTACAAAGATGCAAAGACAGTTTTGGCTGTGATGGTGGCAATGGAAATCTGGAAGCAAAAAACCCATCAGAACAACAAGAAGAAAAAAGAATCCCCCCTGTGCTGCTCCCCCCTCCCCCCCAAAAACCCCCAAGGATAGTGTAAGGAGCCTCTGGGACCACTTGAAGAGGTCCAACATTCACATCATAGGAATGTCAGAAGGAGAAGAGAAAGAGCAAAAAACTGGAAATCTATTTGAAAAAATGATGAAAGAAAACCTCCCTAATTTGGTGAAGGAAATAGACATCCAAGTCCAGGAACCACAGAGAGTTCCGAACAAGGTGGATGCAAAGAGGCCCACTCCAAGACACATCATAATGAAAATGCCAAAGGTTAAAGATAAAGAGATAATTTTCAAAGCAGCAGAAGAAAAGCTGCTACAGGGGAGTTCTCATAAGACTGTCAACTGATTTCTCTAAAGAATCTTTGCAGGCTAGAAGGAATTGGCAAGAAATAATCAAAGTCATGAAAAGCAGGAACCTACAGCCAAGATTGCTCTACCCAACAAAGCTATCATTTAGAATCGAAGGGCAGATAAAGTGCTTCCCAGACAAGGAAAAACTAAAGGAGTTCATTATCACTAAATCATTATTATATGAAATGTTAAAGGGATTTATTAAATAGAAACAACATTTTGAACAATAAAATGGCAATAAATACATATATATCAACAACTGAATCTAAAAAACAAACTAAGCAAACAAGAAGAACAGAGATAGAATCATGGATACAAAGAGCATTTTGATGGTTGCCAGATGGGAGGGGGGTGTTTGGAGGAATGGGTGAAGAGGTGAGGGGATTAAGAAGTACAAATAGGTAGTCACAGAAGAGCCATGGGGATGTAAAGTACAGTATAGAAATGGAGAAGCCAATGAACTATTATGTATGACCCATGGGCATGAACAATGGTGGGGATATTGCCTGAGGGAGTGGTGGGTGCTGGGTAAAAGGGAACAAAGGGAAAAAACTGGGACAACTGTAATAACATAATCAATAAAATATAAAAATATGTCAGTAAGAATTGCATTTGAGTGCAAGTTACAAAAAATCCAATTACATCAGCTTAAACAAGATGAGTTTATTTCTCACATAGTAAGTGCTAAGGCATAGGCTGCTGGTGTTTCAATGGTTCATCAATGTTAGGGCTGGCATCTCTGTGATTGTCTTGATCTTTTTCCTCACATTCACACAAAAATGCTGAAGTTCCAGCCATTATTTCTGCTTTCAATCAGGAAGAAGGAGAAATTTGGAAGTGCTTACCAGTTGCATGTGTCCCTTTTTATCGATGAAGCAAGTTCCCCAGAATTCCCCCCAGCAGAATTCTGTTTATATCTGGGGCCAGGGGATAAAAAGAAACTGAAGAAGCATATATTTGACTACCTAGCCTCTGTAGTTGGAGGCATCATAGTAGAAGAGTGTGGGAAATGGCTTTTGGGTAGTCCAATCAACAGTGTTGTCGCTTAACAATAGGGAGCCGAGGAAGCACCCTTGGGGAGAGAGTAGTTCTCGAGGACAGTGAGGGCACGAATCCTGTGGTAGTATACTGCAGCAGCAAGCCATGGCCTGGGCCAGAGCAGACAGCAAGGGTCACTGCACAGTGACCCTGAAGAGATGGGAAACAAGTTGGCATCTGCAAAAGAGTGAAGAAGAATCATCAGGAAGGCAAAAGTTCTGTGGGCCTCTAACCTATTCCCCGGGAGCCTCAGAATAGTGTCAGACCTGTTTTACTTACCAACATATCACCAAGTACTTAGCATGGTGCCTAGTATATAGTAGGCTCTCAGTGATTGTTTGATTAATGAATGAATAAATGAATCATCTATGACCATTCAAGATGATAGTGGCAAGAGCTGGTGCCACCTCACTCAATTTTGGACTTATTTCCATGGAGTTGGGGTGATTTGGCAGATTAAAATATTTGTTTTAGACTAGGAAGAGGACACAGTCTCTATTTTTCCAGTGCACGTCCTGGAAAAGGACCTGTTTAAAAAAAAAACAAACATAGAATTGAGGAGTTGGGGATCAAGAGAAGTTTCAGGGCTAAGGAGAACCTGGATTCCTACCCACTGTGGGGACTGCAGAACACGCTGGGAAGAGGATTCTGGTGCAGCCCAGTCCCATCATGTCTGCCATGGCTTTCTTGTCCTTAAAGGACATTCTACACATTTAGTTAACAAAGAGAACACAAGATTTGGCTGGGGAAATTTCTGATTAAAAAGTACATTTGTCTGAGTTGAGCTTGTTTTCATAAAGGGAAAGAGAAATGAATGACTGCTTAGTTCTTTGGCCCCTTTAGATGAGTCATAGTGAATTGAATCTTCCCAGTTTTTCCTGTCTTTAGGCTGCTCAGTCATATAGTATTCTAAAGCTTATACATATATTTAAATTGATTTAATAATTTTCAAAATTCAAAACTTATGAATTTTAAAAGGGAGAGAGAGAGAGAGAGAAAATGGGGTGCTATGCAAGCTATCTTGTCTCAGATTCAGTAATTTACAAAAACCTGAAATTTTTGTCTAATTATTTTGCCCACGTTATTCTTGACTTTCCTTTTATTATTGTAGATGACAGAGTTCTGATTAGTGTTTCTGCAAAACATGCTTTTTCTAAAAGCAATTTTTATTGAACTGGAAAAAACCACCAAAATACCTCCTATTTCTCCATAGGAACTTAAAAAAATTAATTTGTTGGAAACCATAAAGGGACCAGAATATTACAACAAATAAAGAGAAGGAAATTAGATTAAGACCTTTTTTTGTATATGTTCTCAGGGTAGAGAGTTTTTTTCTTAACTGACTATAGGAAAATAATGAGGAAAAATGACTACATTTAATGTTATTTCCCTAGCTAAATTATAACTTGTTCCATTCACCTGTGTTTGAAGTTCAGCCTAAGGCATATTCAATTCTCTTCATTATACAAAATAAATTATATAATACAATTTTATTTTATATTATGATTAGTTCTGTGGTGGAAATAAATGAGGGTTAGATCTCCCTGACCAGGGTGGCTCAGTTGGTTGGGCATTGACCCACAAAGCCAAAGGTCGCTGGTTCAATTCTTGGCCAGGGCAAATGCCTGGGTTGTGGGTTAGGCCCTGCTTGGGGCATGTATGAAAGGCAACAGGCTCAATGTTTCTCTCTCACATCAATGTTTTTTTCCCCTCTTTTTGTCCCTCCCTTGCCCTCTCTCTAAAAATAAATAAATAAAATCTTAAAAAAAAATAAGGGTTGGAGTAAAAAGAGAAAGGTATGTGAGAAGATTGACCCAAAATGGAGGAAGTAGTGAGTATTTGGGAAAGTGTGTTAGGGGCTTCCCTAAGGAGTTAATCAGAGTGGAGATTCAATCCAGGATAAGAAATGTAAATTTAAGCAACCATAAAAAAGAGAAAATCAGAGGGCGAAGTGTTGCCAGCATGAATTGGAAACAGAAATCAGGGCATGGGGACGGAAGTTTGGGGATGGGATGTGGTGGTAAACAACTACGAGGGTAAATTGCACCAAGAGCAGGTATGATGGTTAATTTTATGTGTCAGCATGACTGGACCACAGCCATGTCCAGATAAAAGGTTAAATATTATTTCTGTGTGTGTTCCTGAAAGAGATTAGCATTTGAGTAGGTGAACTGAGTAAAGCAAAGGGCTTTCTCTACTGTAGGTGAGCACCTAACCTGTTGAGGGCCTGAATAGAACAAAACAGGTGGAGGAAAGTTTAATTCACTCTCTTCCTGGCTAATAAGCTGGGACATTAATCTTCTGCTCTCCATGCTCCTGAGTCTTTGGCCTTCAGACTTGGACCAGAATCTATACTCTTGGCTTTCCTGGGCTTCCAGCTTGCAGACAGCAGGTCATGGGACTTCTCAGCCTCCATTACCAAGTGAACCAATACCTTACTCTAAATATCTTTATATATATATTTAAATATATTGGTTCTGTTTTTGGTGAATCCTGACTATACACAAGGGTTACCAGGAAGCAGAATCAGGAATAATAGGGAAAGGTCACCATGAAGGTTCATGGGCTGAAATTCAGTAGGAGAAAAGAGCAAAGACAAGTGCACATGACCTTGTCTGGCAAATGAATACATATGTGACCTCATGGGTTGCTACACCATCCTGAGAAAAACTGAGATGAAAGGAGGAAAGAAGGAGAGACACAGAGACAGATGGAGAGACAGAAGCAAAGAAGAGGAAAAAGCCCACAGGTAGAAATAACACTTATCAAAAACACAGGAAAAGAGATAGGGGAAGAGGAATATTCTGTTTTAAAAGACAGTGAAGAGGAAGACAAGAATGGTCTACTAGGTTTTACCTTGAATATATTAAAAATGTATCCTTTCAAATTCTGTTGGTTCTTTGAATGACAGGCTCTGCAATAAGTTATCACCATCCTTTGAAGCTCATATGAGCCACTTCAGCATTATTTACAGCTGTTCAATTTTTTAAAAATACTTTAACAATTAGAGATACTATCTGAGGCTTCTACCAGAAGTATATGTGTGTGAGATTGTTATTACTTTCTAGATGAGATCAGGCATGTTCAGGTTGGTATGGCCGTAGACTATTATTGTTATTATTACTTTTTAAACCTATAACTATAGTAACAAGAACAATATTATTGATGATATACACCTGATATATATGCACACATATATAATTTATATATGTATGTATATATGTGTATATATGCACACACACATACAATACTAGCATCTGGTCCCTGATGAAATGCTCAGATAATAGAAGACTGACAGCAAATTCTGATGTGAGAAAGGTCAACATTTCAAAGATAATGGAACATGGACTGAATGATCTAGGAAAGGGTGCTTTGGTTAGGTGGCAGTACTTGCAGATTTCTTGTCCTTGATCAGAGCATCATCCTTTTTATGGAACATCAGGGACCCCACACAAATGGTAAGAGGCACAGTTAAATGTGACTTTGACCCCTAGGCGTGCATTTCCTATGCATCTTGCTAGTCCCTTAGGCATCAAAATGCAAGAATTCGATGTGGACTAAAAAGCACCAGACCCACCATCCCGAATCCTGGAGAATGGCCCAGACCCGTAAGCTGGGTAACTTTAGGCAACTCACTTCTGCTCCACGATCTCAGGGTCCTCCTCAGTGAATTAGATTAATTTTCAGGTCCTCAATAATTTTTTACCTTAACATCCTGAATAACTGCTGCCCAGCACATTCAATAGTAATAATAGCAGAGTTACATATTTGTCAGGGTTCTGCAGAGAAAAAAAAAACAATAGATATAGATACATAGAAAGAGATTTATTATTAGGGATTGGCTCGCATGATTATGAAGGCTGAGAATTCCCATGATCTGCCATCTTCAAGCTGGTGGTATAGTTCCCGTTCAAACCCAAAGGACTGAGAACCAGGGGAGCCAATGGTGAAAATCCCAGTCTGAGTCCCAAGGCCCAAGAACTGGGGGACTTGATGGTGTAAGTGCTGCTCCAAGTCCTAAGGCCCCCAAAACCAGGATGTCCAAGGGCAGGAGAAAATGGATGTCCCAGTTTAAGCAGAGAGGAAATTCACCCTTCCTCTACCTTTTTGTTCTATTCAGGCCCTCAACAGATTGAATGATGCTACTGCATTGAGGAGGGCATCCTCTTTACTCAGCCTATGTATTCAAATGCTAATCTCATCCAGAAACACCCTCAGACACACCCAGAAATAATGTTTTACCAGCTATCTGGCCATCCCTTAGCCCAGTGAAGTTCACAGGTAAAATCAACCATCACAACTTATATGGAACAATTACTGATTACTGACTGTGTGTCAGATGCTGAGTGAAGTACTTTTCCTCATTTCATCCTCAGCACAAAATTTTGCATTATACTCTGTTATTATCCCCAACTTAGAAAGAAGAATATTGGCTCAGAGAATTTAAGAAACTCAGCAAGTTCACACACCTGGTAGGTAACAGCCTCATTAATTCGGGCTATCTAACATCTAGGTGTTTGTTCTTAGTCCCTACATTTGCTGCGGCTTATAGTCATGATTTTCAAATGGGGTAGAGGGAAGGATATGTCTCCTGACCCATGGGCATATTATCATATTGACAAGGAGTTAATTTGCAAAAATCTACCATATTTTAAGAAGCCACTTAGAGGTACTCCCACTTGAATATCACTGAACTTGGTAATCTTTAGGCTTCTTCTATAGCTTACCTTCTATGACTTTGGGATTCTATTGCTGAAAAGGAAGGCCCCTCTCATTGTTATCCTTACAATAAGGTTGAATCTAGTATTCCACTGCTTCTTGTTGTCTGCTAAAGGCCTGCATGAATCTGCCAGTCATCAGTTCCTCTTTGTCTCCTTCAGTAACTCACTGTTCAGAGCAGCCTCCCATCAGAAACCTCATTAAGTCAGCTCTGATTTGTCTTATCTTACCTCTTTGATAACATGTTGAAAATACCAGCTGGGTCACCTATGGTGCTCCCTAATTAGAGTGCCAGAGGCATAATTTTGTTAATATTGCTATAACAACAAATAACCATGTCACTGATGGTTGTGATCTAATTACAAACTGTACATCAAGCAATTGTTATCTCTATAGTTGGCAAATACAAATTGACTGAGGGTCAATATAAGCGAGAATGGCACCCACATTTTAATTTTCTGACATCCCAAATATGTTACATGTTCCATCAGAATATTGGCTTGTGAGATCACCCCTTCTGAAAAGACTGAATTGGATCCTGGACTAAAGGAAAATATTGGAAGAGTCTGGTTGAGTGTTGTTCCTGGAAGCTTAGGCAGATTCCTTAGAGCTAACATGTAACTGAGAGTCGAAAAAGAATGACCATCACATTTGAGTAAGCTGCCTGTGGAGGCACACTGCCTCCTTTTTTAGTATTTTCAGAGCATGTAGTGTGGTGACTTACCTCTGTCTGGTAGAAGTATCTTTGCTGTATGAAGGACTGCATCAAACCTCAGCTTCTCCTCACGCCTAGTGGGAGACGTCCTTCTTCTCCTTGCCTTTTCCTCTCTCCCTCACTCTGTTTCTGGCTGGGTTGCATCTCCCAATTCCCCACACCCTGGTACCTCAAACTTCACATGAAAAGAGCAGGGCAGGGAAGGGGAAAGATGAGGGTATATGCAAACCTGTCCTATCTTTGTTGCAAAGGTCCACTAGAGCAATACTTCTACCTGCATGTTCCATTGACCCAACCATTGTCCTGTTCTACTCACTCCACCTGCCACTGACATTTCATAGCTCAGAAAGGCTTGGAGTTCCATATTCATCAAAAATACAGTTATTTTCCAAGTAGATTGTATTCCAAAAGACAAATGAGGGCACAAACCTACAAATTTGCCTCTACCTCACTGTCGCCAATATCTCCATCACCATTTGTTGAACACTAACAGACTTATGCTAAGTGCTTTACATGTATAATTCTCTTCCTTCCAGCTCAGCTTTCCATCTTTCATAACTATAAAAGATGGCCCTGGCCCCACTTCAACCCTATGCCCTGGACTCAATGCTTAGGAGCCACATGAAGCCCTGTCTCCTTCCTTGCCCCAAAACTCCCCCTGTCAACTTCTCATCCCTGGAGTTCCTCCTTGGTCCCCATTAGACCATGTTCTTTGCCCTTCTCTTCCCCAAAGTATGCTCCTTGTGGCATCAATCTGTGAAATTTTCATTCCACTATCAGGTAGAAGAGAGAGCAAAGAGAGTGGGGACCAATTCAGCCGTCAGGACTACTGCTTTTGAACTTGTTTTCCTGAATACACTTTGCATGGGAACACACAAAAGCTTGGCATCATAGTTTTATTAATACCAATATCTCAGGTATACTGTAGTTCAGTTTCTACAGGCTGGCTCCCCAAATCTAACTTTAATCATGTGTGTGTTTGGGTTTTTTTTGTAATATGCATTCTGAATTGTAAACATAGATTTACAAATGAAGTTTTGGAGAATGATCAACTAATAGGTTGGGGAATGTCTACATTTTGTAGGAGTATAGAACAATAAATACAGAAAAAGTTGTATTTTTGTGGCTTAAGGAATTAACCTTAAAACATTACTTTTAGGAATATCAATGCATTTTTCTACATGGGACATGGGTTGTGTCTCATAAAAAAAACTAAATTAAATTTTAATGAAGTATGTAGTGTTCTACTCCAAGTCTAAGCAACAGGTCAAAATAACTGGCAACTGGAGAGAACATCATTGGAAAGTAGTTTCTTTAGGACAAGACTGGTACCTTTTCCATCTCTATTTCTTCCTAGTCTAGCTCAGTTATTTCCTAGCATAGAGTCAGATTTCAATAAATGTTAATGAATGCTGTTTTTGAATGAACAGAATGCTCTTAGTGTCTATGTGAGCAAGTATGTGGTCTGTCCAGAAGATATCCAGCCATGCACTATGAAAAAAGAGACATTTGTTGAAGAAGATACAAAACACAAGAAACATTGTACATGGAACAATGACACCTCAGTCCCCTTCAAAGTAGGCACCTTGGGACCTCACACAGTTCTCCCAATCACCACCAGCTGCCCCATCATATTTTCCTGAATCTCATTGACAGTCTAAAATCTCTTCCCTTTCAAAGGGGATTTTAGTTTTGGGAAAAGTCAGGAGGTGCAGCACACCAAATCTGGGCTATAGTGGGTCTGAGTCACCTGATGATTTGATGTTTTGCCAAAAAACTCTGCACAAGACGTGATGCATGAGTGTGCAGGTTGTTGTGATGAAGCTGCCAATCACCAGTTTCCCATAGCTGTGGCCTTCTGAATCACTCAAATAATTTCTGTGGAGGGACATTCAAGCTCAATGCAAAATTTAATGCAGATTCATCGCTCTATTTGCTCAGTCATTTTGAATGTAATTGCCACACAGTACGCATGCTCACTCAATGGTGTATACCATCCCCACTGAAGAGTACACTGAAGTCATTGTTGTTCACACATGTGCATTCCAGTCTACTCTCCTTGGCTGCCAGGCTACACTGATGTCACGTAAACCATTCTTGTTATAATAACAATGGCTTGTTATAATAACAATAACATTCTTGTTATAATAACAATTTTTATATATAACAATGTTATAATAACAATGGACTTTTTCTGGACAGGTCTCATATTCTAAACCAAACTAAATAATTTACCTTAAACTGAGTTTCTCCCTTTTGCCCCAAATACTTTTCTCTGATGCTTATTTTTATAGTGTTCAATTAAAGGTTAGTGAATTGCTGTTACAGGTGATGGAATATTGACTGAGTGCCCAGACCTGAAAGAAAGTTTCACTGCCTATCTTATTCTTATCACACTATCTTTGGATAAAGGAGTCAAGAGTTGTTTTGGAGTTTTTGTATCTAGTCTGTCACTTGGTTCATTATTTGTCTGGAGTTCTTTATGGCTGACAAAAGGAGGTAGCGTTCTGCACGTGAGCTCCTTGATGCAGGGTCTATGTCCTGTTGGGTCAGTCCTGTTGGTTATACACATTGTTTCATTTAATTAACACAATAGTTTATGACATAAGTTGTTTTCAATTTAGAGTTGTGAAAATTAATAATACAGGGCTTCAGAACTTTGCAGAAATCACATATTTATAGTTTATCATTGTACAACCAGCTCCTAGCACAGTACCTGATACATAATAGATGTTCAGTAAATAGCTGTTCTGAAGTCTGTTCTTTTTTGAATGTCTTTACCTTTTTTACTCCAACAACAGCAACAACAATGGTTTAAGACGTTTTGGTGACAGCACAATGGTTTCCATGTTTGACATATACATTATAAACATTCATCTAATTATATTTATACTCATTTTTTATAGGGCAGAATGGTGCTTTCTTTTCTGTCTTTCTTTTAATTTAAAAACAATTACTGAGAACATATTAATAAAACTGATTTAGGTTTTGAAGATAAACAAGTATGTTTTTATTGCTAGCATAAAAAAGCTCAAAGTTTTGTGAGGGAGACAGAGATATAAACAGAAAATAATAGTGTGATGGAAATAAATGCTATTCTTTCTCTCTCATTCACATATATATATACATATATATTTATATTTATATATATAAAATCAATGTCAACACTGGTGGTGCTGATGAGAGAGTCCCCAGTTCTGCCTTAGAGAGACTGAGGTAGAGAATAAGGATCAGGGAAGGTGTCTTAGAGGAAAAATATTTGAGTTAAGTCTCAAATGACCAGTTATTCCTCATTAGCCAGATGAAAGAAGGGCATCCAAGACCGTAGAAGCAGCATATACAAAGATACAATATTTGAAAAAAAGTCTGCAAGGCATTTACTATCTCTGGGTGGTGACTTGCATGTCAAGTTACCATGGGAAGATGAGGATGAAGAAGTAATAATGGCATCGTTTACTTCACACTTACTATACAGCAATTAGAACTTCACATAATAATCTTCGTTATTCCTGGAAATGACCCATGATTATAATTCTTATTTTAGGAATAAGGACACTAAGGCCTTGCGAATTTAAGCTTTGGCCTTGTTCCCAAGTTACACAGCTAGTACGTGACAGAGCCAGCTCTGAAATCAGGTCAGCCTGACGTCCAAGCAATTGAGCTTCACCACGAAGGAACTCTACTTTCCTACATAAAAGATGCAGGATGGAAAGGGCTGTGTAGGCTCTAGTAAGAAGTTTGGATTTTATTTTGCTTGACTTGAGGAGCCGTGAAAACATTTTTGTACTATTTAAGAAAAATCACTTGTAAGACTTGGATTATTGACATCCTGGAGGTTGGGAAGCCAAGCAGGAAAACTTCTCACACATAAAGAGATGTTATGAAGGCTTTAACCAAAACAGAAGAGGTGGGAACAGAGATAGAGATGGATCCCATGAATTGCTGGAAGATACACAGGGAGATTTGATGATTGCTACATCAAATGAGAGAGAAAAAGCTGAGAGTATTTCCCAGGGTAGGGCTGTGGATAACTTGCATTGTGATGCCATTAAGAAAAGGAATGCTGGAAGAGAAATGAGTTCAAGTCAGAAAAGGGAAGAGTAACTAAGGTTAATTTTAAGAATAAGGAGTTTCAGTTTGCTGTAGACATCAAAATGGAGAAGATAGTCACTTGAGATGGGAGCTCAGGAGTTCTTGAAGAGTGTGTTAATAGTCCTTTGATTTGGGAGTCATTAAAGTGAAACAAATATTTTAAGGGAATAATTAGTGGCAGAGGAATCATCTAAGAAACTGGGAAGTTTCTGCCAGAGTGATGGGAAGAGAAGAGAGAGCATCGTTATGGAAGACATGATCCCATGAGCAGCCAGGGAGGGAATGGGAAGAGTGGACAGGGAGGGAGGGCCTCTCATTCAAAGAGGACGATGAGAGATCGGCAAGAGAGTAGGGTGACACAGGGACAAAGCAAAGACATATTTTTGTAGCTGAATACAAAGAAATGGTAGGCGGTAATTAAGATAGAGGAAGGAAGAGGACCCTGCAAGCCACCAGAGGAGGAATGTAGACAAGAGAGACCTGACTTCTGCTGTGCCAGGTTGGATGGAGGTGAGTTGGGTGTGAGGCAGGAGAATTTGAATGCAAGAATTGGTGAAAAATTATTTTCTCGCATGTAGGTACAAGCTGAGTTATAATTTTAATGAGTTATGAGAGATCTTATCTAGGTGATGATAATAATTGACTGAAAAGCAAAATCCCTGCTCCTTACGAGAGACCGTGGGTAACCGAAAGGGCAGTCATCTTCAGGGAGAGTTTGAGACTAAGAAAATCACGTGTGTCCTCCTCTAACATTCTTATGCAGGCAAAAGCCAGGTTAAAATGAATGTGATGGAGATAACTGAGGAGGAATGTGTGTTCCATAGAAGGGTTAAAATAATAACCCGACAGTACTTTATGTTTATAAAATACTTGGTGGCTTTGATTTTCCAAATTCTCTCCAGGTCCCACTCCTGTGCTCTTTTTTGCTTCTCCTTCTGCCTGGGGCGCTGCCCTTCCCACCCCCGACTCCCCTTCTCTCCTTACTCACTACCAGGCTCATCATCCTCTTTCCCCTCTGGTACCAGCAGTACTTCTTATATTGCTCTTGTCTGCCCATCCCCACCAATCATGCATTAGAGTTACATGTGCACACATTGTCTCTATCCTATTCCATGTTGTGTGTCCAACAGCACAGGGAATGTCTTCTACTTTTTCTTTTGTGCCCCATGACCCCTTGCTATTAGTGACCACTGAGAAGTATTCACTAAGGTAATAGAATTATTCCCTTTTTAAAAGACAACAAAACAAACCTAGTTGAGATGAATTAACAGAGCTTGTAAGTGGGGGATATAAGACTGTTCAGAACTAAGGTCTTCTGATTCCTAGCCCTGTGCTCTTTCCCTAAATTATTTGCCTCTCTGGAAACAATAAGCAAGAGCTAAGGGGACATGTAAGGGAAAGGGAAGTAAAAGCATGTGAAAGTATACAGGGGCTCAGATGACCCAGCAAATACCAGTCGGATTGCTTTTTACTCTCCCAGAAGCCACTTGTGATATCATTTACCTGTGTCACAGCCTAGTTTCCCTGGTTACTCTCCGAGGGGAGGGCCACACCCGTTGTGCTGAACCAGAACTCTAGCTGATCGTTATGGGTGTTCCTGATAGTGAGAAACACAGAGTGATTGCTGGTGCCTTTTCCAAAGTGATCCTTCCCTTCATTAGCATGGGTATTCCATTTAAAACAAGCCATTTAATAGCTAGCCTTGCTTTAGGTATATGATAATACCGTCCATGCTGCACCTGTTGAATATTGACATATTTAAAAACTATTTGTACATACATCTATAAATTTGTGAAGAAGGATCAAATACAATGCGTTTGTAAATGAGAAAAGTTGTAGTATATAGTTACCACTAGACCGGTACCAGATAATATTGTGTCTTCTCATTACACTCCTGCCTTAATTTCCTTTATACCAACCTTAGTACCTTTCTCCTCACTTGAAGTTAGGTGGTTCTTAACTAATTGCCAAAGCTGTCTTTCAAATTATTAACTAAGAATAATTTAAAGTAGTAAATTTACCATGAATGTTTGTGATTTTATAGCATATGACTGACTCTGTATTGGTAGCTTTCACTCACTGAGTTATATGGTGAATGATATATTTTTTGTAGTTATTCTGCATGATGTTTAGAAAAATTACATTATTATAAGAGCTATTATATCTAAAAATGAAGTCCATCCTGAATATATAGTATATGGTCATTAAAAAAACAAGATCTTGTCATATACAAATCTATGGTATATAGTGTTGAATTTTAACTTGGGTTATGAATCCCTCCTTAGATTTCTCCCCCCTTTTTTTCTGCAGCAAACCTACAAGACATGGTATTTGCCTCATTTCATGAAAATGTAAACCATACTCAGTACCATATTCAGCTTCCCCCCTCCTTTTGTATGATAGAAATGGAGCTGAAGTTGAAAGAAAAATCCCATTTTGGAATGAACATTTTTCTAGCTTAACTTGTCCTTTTAATGTGCTTCATTTCTATATCTCTAACAATAGAAGCCTTGGTATTAGGTATCCTTTTCCACTCTGTGTTGTTTGAAATTTTGTTACTAGAACCTGACTCTGGTATTACAAATCATATATGAAGGACCTAAGAGTGGCTAGGACACTCACTTGGGGCTACCAGATGTGTTTCTCATTCCCTTGACCCCTTTATTTTTTTTCTTCCTATTATCTATGAAACGGGCACTGGATGAGTTCTCATGATTTTGCCAATGAGAAAACAAGAACATGGAAAGAAAATTCACCACAATTTTCCAGTGGAATGAGGCACCTTAACTTACAGCAGATGTATAGCAACTTCCTGGGCCCACAGTGAGTGAACCACAGGGAGTTCACAGCAACCACAAAGATGAGTGAATGTTTGGAGCCATGAGGTTACATTTATTTCATGCCAAGCAAAGCAGAGTTTAACTCTATAGTCGAGTTACTTCCTCATTTGAAAAGCCAAAAAGACAGTAAATGTAGTTGAAAACAGAGAGACAGATTGTGGTCAAGCTCACAATAAGCCCAGTGAGCGGACAGTATCTCTGGGTTATGAGCTGTGGTGCTTCGGGAAGGACGGTTGGCCTAGAAAGAAGCCACTGGATGAATTCTTCTAATTTGGTAGCACTGAGAAAAAATCCCCATTTTCCTCCATGGACAAAAGTTAGCTTGATCCATGTACTGAAGTCTGGATAAATATAAATATTTGACTTTGCCTTTTTAAAGCTTCTTAATGTTTCTTGATAGTTACTTTGCTTCATAAATTTAATTTTGGGAGAAATTATTTTTTCCTCAAGATAATCAGTAGGATTGGAATAACTGGGCACTTTCTCTGGTTCTGTGGAAGAGGCTCCAAAGTCTGTAGGAGCCAGTGTGTTCTCCGAAGTTTGTGGGCGTATGAGTTTGTGAAGTGGTTCCATGATTTCTTTATCCTTTTCTCTTTCCAGAACTTCTAAACAATGAGTGCTGGAGCAAGAACTCTGGGTTTTCAGTTCTGTTATCTTTTTCTTTAAAGCAACGATTTCTTCTTTCACAGAGAAGACATCTTTAGTTGTTGTGCATTGTTTGTTGTCATTAATGTTCATTCTGGCTTCTAGGACCTCCATCTGCTTCTGATAAAAGTCGGTCTTTTTCTGGATTTTTGATACTGCACTGACAATGTCAATCATTTTCCCAAGGAGGTCAATTTGGGCAGTTTTATTATCCTGGAGCATTGCTATGACATTCACTTCTTCATCGGTACTGATGTCATCTTGATCACAACCATAGGAAGTCATAGTTGAATTTCTAGTTGGATCTGGATGCTTGTTCTTACATCTATGGTAAACATTTTTGAGAGATTGTCTGATCTTAGAGAGATTTGATGTCCACATCTGCCCAGCAGCAGCTTTTACCCTTTTGGTTTGAAGTCTGTACATCTTTTACAATGAAACAAGAGGCAAGGTGTTGGAAGACCGGAAGAGAATCAAAGAAAGAAGCAATATTAGAATTAAATGGTCTTTCTCTTACTGTTTGTTGGAAGTCTTTCCTGGTGACATTGTAGGATGCCCTATGGAGAACACCAAGGGCAATAGCAGGCACTCTTAGTTGGTTAACTTCTTACAGGGCACTGTAATTGAAGAGGTCTTGTGAATAATGGTCAACTGCATGGACTACTTTATGGTGATTGTTGACCTGATGCTGATGTCACAATGGCTGCTGGCTTAGAATACGCTTAACCTTGGGTCAGTAATTCTCAAAAATTTTGGTCACAGAACTGTTTTTGCCTCATAAAAATTGAGGAACACTGAACTTTTCCTTATATGGGTTATATCAGTTGATATTCCATATTAGAAATTAAAACTAAGAAAGTCTTAGGATATTCAATTATTAAAATGAAAAATAATAAAATCATTACATGTTAACATAAGATAATTATATTTTCCAAAAGAATAAAAGAGTGGCATTTGTATTTGCCAATGTTTTAAATACCTGGATTAATAGAAGACACCTGGATTGTACTTCTGCATTAGAGCTATTACAAAATGTTGTTTTGGCTGAAACATAAAAAGAAAATAGTGTTTGAGTTTTGGGAAGAGGCCAAGCTCATGGTAGCAGATAAAATTTTCCAAAATTGTAATTTTAACTTGAAAAGGTTGAAATTTATTAAGTTTGTAGGTTGTTTTCTTTAAAGTGATAGGGCCAGCTGCATCAATTTCCTCCCCCCCCCCCCACCCCAAATCCTTGCCAAATGCCCAAATATAAATACTGTAGTTTTCTGCCAGATTTTCTTTCAGGTAAAAATTATGTTCCATGAAAAAAGCAGCTAGTTTAGTTTGTAACTCAAATAAGCCCTTATCCTGGAGATGACCACTATCCCTTGTTGAGCAGCAGAAGGGCTTTATGTCTTCATAAAGAGACATTACTCTACTTCACATTAATCATCACAGATACTGAGAAGACAGACTGAAGGGTTGAGATTTAATAAAATTAATTTTTTTTTACTGCTTTATTAAGGACATTCAAGAACTAAACTGACTTTTCCTTGCATTCTTTCTCTTTCCCTCTCTATTAGTCCAGTTTAGTGCCACTGCCTTGGTTTGTGCTAAGTTTTACCCACCTTTGCTTTTGTAATACAACTTGCAAAGTGAAAATGTCAACACAGTGAGTCAAATAATGCTCTAATATTATTTTGAAAGGTTGCTCTCGTGATCTATTGTACATAACACCTCGAGAAACACTGCCTTAAACTTTTAAAATAATGTCATACATTTCTCTTGCTTCTCCTTATAGATCATTAAAAATATATATAGTATTCAAAATTCATTCCCTTTGAAATATTAAGTATTTTTTCCACTTTCTATATTGAGGTAAATGTTCATTTTTTTTCTTTGATCACATAAGACTGAATATTTTGGAGTTAAAAATCACGTGATAATGCTGTTTCTCGAGGTGCAGTTCCATTTTATTAAAAAGAATATTCCTTGTAGGATAAGTGCCAGTTGCAACCCTCTACTAAATCACTCTTTCTCTTTTTTATGCCCAAATACAGGGCCAGCTTTGGCCTAGGTTTTGGTACAAACTCTGAATTTAAACCAAAGTAACTTAAGAATTTTGGCTCATTAATGGTATCTGGGATTTTGCTTTACTGTACTATCTTTGAATCCCTGTTTAGAAACCTTCCCAAAACTTCTGGAAAACTTTTCAAGCTCTTGCTGAGGAAAAATGTTCTCCAGGAGTCAGGCTCTTAGAGGAGTGCTATTTGGAGCCAGAAAAGGCAGCATTCAGAGCTGCCGCGTTTACCTTAGCCATGGCCATTCTCTCCGTCAGGCACTGCAGGCGTGTTGCGGAGGGCCTATGAAGTTTTCAGGGGCCAATAAGAATATTTGAGAGCACAAAGGAGAAAATGAGCTTAGAATACTAAAAGAAAGCTGAAAGATTCAAACAATAAATGTTTAATTAAATATCTCCAAAGGGTACCATTATATCATCTTCATTAATTGTTAAATTTAGTATTAAAGTTTCATTACATTTGGAGGCAATTTGTAGATTAGGTTCCTTGCTTTACAAGAATTCTCAATTAAATTAGAGGGATTGCTTGTAGCAAATGCTCCCTGTGGGTTTATAACAGCTAAGACTTATTAAGTGCAGTTATAAATATTAACTTATTTAACTGAAGCTCAGAGAAATCAAGTAATTTTTCTTTCTACTAAAAAATGCCATACAACCATGATAACAATAGCTATTTGTCAACTCAGAAAGAGATCAGCATTTCATTTCTAAAAAATACCACACTGTATAGTTGTAGAAGACATTTTGATTAAAATTTTGTTTGTTTAGCAGTATGAAAAAAGTAAAGGTTTGGTTGGTTATTTTATTTATCAAAGATATTGGAGCTATTCTTGCCTTAATTATAATAATAGTATAACACCTGTATAATAAAGAAAAATAGACTTTAAAATTTTCAACTAAAGATAGGAGAACCAAGATGGCGGCGTAGGTAGACACATTGCGCCTCCTCGCACAACCAGAACTGACAGAAAATCGAATGGCAAGGAAGTCCGACACCAAGTAGATAAAAAAGAAACATTCATCCAGACCGGTAGGAGGGGCAGAGATGGGCAGCCAGGCGGAGAGGACTCGCATGGGTGTGGCAGGACCGAGACTGGCGGAGTGTGGGATGAACAGGGCAGGCAGTCTGACCACTGGCAGACCCTGCGACCCCACATTTGCGCACAGATAAACCGAGAGGGCCGGACTCAGAGTGGCAGAGAACGGGGCAGGCAGAGCTGCGGGTAGTACCCTATGGCCCCACATTCATGCACAGATAAACCAGGACAAAGGGCAGGGAGCAAAGCAGACCATGCAACCCAGGGCTCCAGCTCAGGGAAATAAAGCCTCAAACCTCTGATTGAAAGCGCCCGTGGGGGTTGGGGCGGCAGCAGGAGAGACTCCCAGCCTCACAGGAGAGGTCGTTGGAGAGACCCACAGGGGCCTAGAGCGTGCACAAGCCCACCCACTCGGGAACCAGCACCAGAGGGGCCCAATTTGATTGTGGGTAGCGGAGTGAAAGACTGAAGTCCAGTGGAGAGTGGAGTGGGTGCCATTGCTCCCTCTCAGCCCCTCCCCCACGTACAGCGTCACAGGGCAGTGACCAGTGTTACCCCGCCCCAGGGAACACCTAAGGCTCCACCCCTTTGAGTAACAGAGGCGCCAAGACAAAAAAAAAAAAAAATGGCCCAAATGACAGAATAATTCAAAGCTCCAGAAAAAATACAACTAAGCGAGGAAGAGATAGCCAACCTATCAGATGCACAGTTCAAAACACTGGTTATTAAGACGCTCATAGAATTGGTTGAATTTGTTCGAAAGCTAGATGAAAACATGAAGCCTATGCTAAGAGAAACAAAGGAAAATGTACAGGGAACCAATAGTGATGCGAAGGAAACTAGGACTCAAATGAATGGTGTGGAGCAGAAGGAAGAAAGAAACATCCAACCAGAAAAGAATGAAGAAACAAGAATTAGGAAAAATGAGGAGAGGCTTAGGAACCTCCAGGACCTCTTGAAACGTGCACGCTCTAGGCCCCTGTGGGTCTCTCCAAGCAGGTTTTTGTTCTTCCTCTTCTCCTTCTGGCACCCCTATAATTCCAACATCCGAATTATAGGGGTGCCAGAAGGAGAAGAGGAAGAACAAAAAATTGAAAACTTATTTGAACAAATAATGAAGGAGAACTTCCCCAATCTGGCAAAGGAAATAGACTTCCAGGAAGTCCAGGAAGCTCAGAGAGTCCCAAAGAAGCTGGACCCAAGGAGGAACACACCAAGGCACATATAATTACATTACCCAAGATTAAAGATAAGGAGCGAATCTTAGAAGCAGCAAGAGAAAAGGATAGAGTTACCTACAAAGGGGTTCCCATAAGTCTGTCAGCTGATTTCTCAAAAGAGACCTTACAGGCAAGAAGGGACTGGCAAGAAGTATTCCAAGTCATGAAAGGCAAGGGCCTACATCCAAGATTACTGTATCCAGCAAAGCTATCACTTAGAATGAAAGGGCAGATAAAGTGCTTCTCAGATAAGGTCAAGTTCAAGGAGTTCATCATCACCAAGCCATTATTATATGAAATGTTAAAGGGACTTATCTAAGAAAAAGAAGATAAGAACAGGAACAGTAAAAATGACAGCAAACTCACAGTTATTAACAACCACACCTAAAACAAAAACAAAAGCAAACTAAGCAAACAACTAGAACAGGAAGAGAACCACAGAAATGGAGATCACATGGAGGGTTATCAACAGGGGAGTGGGAGGGGGAAAGAGGGGGGAAAGGTACAGAGAATAAGTAGAATAAATGGTAGGTAGAAAATAGACAGGGGGAGGGTAAGAATAGTATAGGAAAGGTAGAAGCCAAAGAAGTTATAAGTATGACCCATGGACATGAAGTATAGGGGGGGAATGTGGGAGGGAGGGGGTGGGCAGGATGGAGTTGAGTGAAGGGGGGAAATGGGACAACAGTAATAGCATAATCAATAAATATAGTAAAAAAATTTTCAACTAAAATTATTCATGGTTACTGATTATTTTTGTAAAATTAATCCAGTAGGTTTGATACAAACATAAACCTGTCTGGTTTCTAATTACTTATTTATTAATCTTAGAAAAGGAGCTTCAGACTATTTGGAGCTTGTTGAACCATGGAAACCTATCACGGGATGATACAGGCCTATTGATTTGGGTGAAGTTGTAAGAGAAGTCAAAAGTGAATGAAAATCAGGAAATGAGCTGACTCCCACCCTTTAGTTCCTTCCAGATACGTGAGGATATTTAGAAATAAAATCACGTGGAAGACTGGAACCTAATGGTGGATTCCTACTGAAAAGATGTTATTCAGGAGGCATACTTTTACAGAAATGGTACTGGGAGCCAGATGATTCAGAATTCAAGGTGGTCCCATTTACTAACTCTGTGTACTCTCAGTTAAGTTACTAACCTTTAAGTTATTAAGACTGTAAAATAGGGTAATAATAATAGCACCTATTTCATAGGGTGGTTTTGAGGATTACAGTGTTCACTATCTGTAATTCCTTCCTTTGACTGCCTTCTTCTCACTCTTCGTTCAGATGAAAGTAGGAAATGGTTAAGAGCTTTAAGCTCTAGTTCTACTCTTTTGCTCAGCTTCTTACTCTGCCTTTCATTCTCTCTCAATAAACAGGCCACTCCACCATCTACATGACCATGGCATAAAGCAAGAACTGCTCACTGTTCCACATGCCATGCAGATAAAGCATTAAGATTAGAAGAACACCAGACTGCAGCAAACAAGGTCAGACAAACCAATATTCCGTCTTCCAGTACAGCTAGTAGAGCTAGTAGAATCATCTATGGTGTCAAGCAGGCTGGCATGAAATACCTGTTGGAGAGATGGCTCTAATAATAGGTAATATTGTTCATATTTAAAATGCTTGTGTTTTTGAGTAAGGTCACTATAGATTAATTATGGCAGAATCAAGATGATCTATTTAAAAATTACCCTACTTTACATCCTTTTTAATATGCTTTTTTTTTTTGAGTAGGAGAGAATGGGTAGAGTTATAGCTATTCTGCTAGCAATTGGACATTATTTGTAACCTTTATGTTACAACTATAGTCTCTGTTATTCCTCATTTACCCTTAGTGGTTGTGACTATGAAAAATTCCTGGTGATCTTTTACATCCCTCACAAAATTTGAGGGCGAGGTTTACAAGAACCTGAGCCCTCCCACCTGAATGTCATCTGTCATGTGCAGAGTGAGATGAAAGATTGAGGGAGCAGGAATCAGGGAAGTTTTTCAAATTTGACCAGGGGGATAAGAATGTGTTAATCAGACAGCTTATATCTGGTGTTATACAAACCAAGTAGTTATGAAGGACCCAAAAGCAAAGCCATCTTCTTCTTCTACTTTTCTTTCTTTCTATCTGAGAGATAAGACAAAATGAGAGTGACATCAGAGCTGTTGCACTGGACCAAGGGATGGAAAGAAAACAAAGACATAGCGTTTATAAGGCAGAAAAAGTCAGTCAGTGGTGCCACATTATTTGCTGAAGGACATGATGGAGCCCCGTGACTCAGATAAGGCAACCTGGCTAGAGCAACCCTTGGGGTGAGAGGGTCAAATTTCACTTTGTGGCATTGACAAATGTTCATAACACTTTAAAGTCATATGAATCCTTGGCCCAATAAGATGAACAACTTCGAAGCAATGATGGGATCATAATTTCCTGTCACACAGTATTTACTTTATCACAATAACTAAAATTGTGTGCTCTCCTTCTGTAATGTCCTCTATGTATTTATCATCCAGTCAAGTTTCCACTCATCCTTTAGGAGACATCCGGGTAATGCTTCCCTTGTCCTGTCTGTTCTCCATGATCCTCCACGTAGACTCACTGGAGCTCCTGAAGGTTCTGTGTCACTACCGGGCACTGATCGACACACAACAGACAGTGTTGTTGTGTGTCATTGTTGCTGTGTGGCTCTCCCCTGCAGACTGTGAGCTCTTTGAGGGGAGAGACTTGCTTTTCAACTCTGTATGTCCATTGTCACGGAGCCTAACATATAGTCGGCACTCAGTACATCTTTACTCAGTGAATGAATGAATGAAAGAATGATGCACTTGTGGATGATTGTTAAGATACACAGTGGATCTCTCCTGAGCCTATTTCTATGGGTGGCTAGGAAACACACTGCGTTCTTCATAAAGGGAATCTGATAACTTTTCTCAGTTCCTGAGGGGTCACTTAGCATTTTGGAATAGGGATTTATTCATTGCTTCCCTAAAGACCTGAAGCAGTTAAATGGCAAGAGAGGTAAACCAAGATCAGGTAGATGGAGGTAATTTATGAACCCGACACACAAGGCATGGATAAGAGAGAGCTCAGTAAGGATGTAACAGGACTGGTGTTAATGGCACTGATAATAGTTGTGACTAAGGTAGCAGCATACTCCCCGCTGCGCCACATACTGAGTCTTTCAGGCCTCTAGGGAACCACAGGTAATCAGTGTATTCTTTAAGCCCCTGTGGGAATGGCTGCGAATGCATTTGTCATCATCTTGGGCACTCAGGCACTTATCTCTTTATTCACGTCATGTTATACTCTGAACTCCAAATTTACAATGAACTCTCTCTAGTTTATCTAGACATAGCCTTCACCATTTAGTTCCAGAACCCTGGGGGCACATTAGTATTTTATGTAATCTCTCCTCCCTGTCATCTTCCTCCAGTTCTTTCTGTTATGCTTGGCTCTTGCTGGTAATATATTATATAAGGTTGCTTGGTTTCTGTCATTCTCAGCCTCACCTCTTGGTTTCCCTTCTCCAGTATTACCATTAAAGCTCTGCTCCCTGTAGCGTATGACTGACACTCTTCACCGTGCTGTGTAAGTCCTGATGTGCACAACTGATGCTGCCGCAAAAATAAATGGCTGGAGAAGGGAAGAGAAAGAGGAGTGTTTTTGCTTAACCATTTACCTCCTTCCTTTAATGGAACTGGTGAATAAATTCAGTGAGTTATTCTGTTTAAACACCTCTGTTTCACTGAATTTATATCACTTAGCAGATCTTTTTAGAAATAATTATGTGCTGGGCGCAGCCCTGGATTAACTTGCTGTATTATTCCTGAATTGCACTGAACTTCACTTAAGGAACAGAAAAAGAAAAAAAAAATGATATAGAATACATAGTGATCACATAGGAAATGGGGATTTAAAATTAAAACAAGTCCAGAGATCATGAAGTATAAAAATTGAAGAGTGTCAGTTTTCTTATTTCTAATTGTGGATACTGTGTAGTTTGCTGTGTTATCATATTTGGGTCTGTTAATATGTTACTGTATCCTTAATTTGAAGAAAACTCTCTTTTAGTGTTTAGGTTTTCAGTTGTAATGATGCTGTATTTACAGGACTTTGGACTACAAAATCCAGGGAGCTATCTTCTTTCTTAGTTCCAAGTTTTTTTCTACACCTTTTTTTAAAAGTAAGATTTTATTTATTTATTTTTTAGAGAAGTGAGGGGAGTGACAAAGAGAGGGAGAGAGACATCAGTGTGTGGTTGCCTCTCATAAGCCCGCCACTGGGGACCTGGCCTGAAACCCAGGCATGTGCCCTGACTGGGAATCGAACTGGCGCTCTTTGATACAGTCCGGTACTCAACCACTAAGCCATACCAGCCAGGGCTTAGTTTCAAATTTTAAAGATTATAATGTGAAAGATTGCACTGGCTTGCCTCATGCCTTGAAAGGCATCTGTTAATATGAGGTCTTATGTTTCTGAAGGAATTCGTACCAGTATCTCTGTGAAGAAAACATGCATCTGCCCCTTGGCTCTGTCTTTCCCTCTATTATCAGTCTGCTGTCCATCCTGGGCATAGTACTTACCACTTTATATCATCGTCACCGTTTGAACAGCAATGATGCCATTCGTTAATATTGAAGGAGTGCCATAGGGTTAACATGAAAACATCTAATTTTAAAATGTATGTAACACTTCTTAGTTAAGAACCATAAAGTAATATTTTTATTATGCACTGTTTCCACAGTGTTTTTTCTTCAGGAGTTTGATTTTATAGTCATTTTCTCTCTCTCTTTAATGCTACATGCATCCTTTCCCCTGTATGGGTTCAGACTACAAAGAACGTATTTAACGTTTCAAATATAAATAGAAAATGCCCAAAAGGCAATCTTAAAACTGCACTGTTTTTTTTCCTCTTTCTTCTCTACCTAGGCTTTACAATTGTGATCTAAGGGGAAAGGTATTTATTCATTGTTTAAATATTTATTTAAAACTCCTTCCCCTTGGTACCCCCTGAAGTATGTAATGTCGCTGCAGCTGTTTCTGGTGTGCTCAAAACCAACTAAGTATAAAGCTATTTAGGAATGTTTAACTGTAAGATTAAGAGTTAGATTTTTTAAAATTCACCTCCTTCTGGAAATTTGAGGTCTTTTTTTGGTGGTCTCAATATAAGGGTCAGATGACAGAGATTGAAAGAGACAAGGCAGTTCTATTAGACACATACTTCAGTAGTTTGCAGCTCCAGCTTTTGGCACTAATGGCTACGATTCTCACTGGAACTTGTGAGAATTAATTACCACTCCTTCTGTTTAGGTGCCCAAGTTTCTCCTCCATGATGTAGTGCAAAATGATAGCAAGCTGGCTTAAGCCCTTAGGTAATTTACATAATAAAATTGGTAAAAATCTTTACAATAACCTCCATTGAACTTTACATAATTTTAAAGAAATTTTTAATGGTACTTAAAAATATAAAAAGAACATATTCCTGGAAACCATATTCTTTGTTGTTAGAAATTGGAGCTAAAGTAAAATGGATGCCAGGCTCATTATAATGATTTTTTAAAAAGTGACATAATTGCTTGAAACCTAGTAAACCAGAAGACCTTAACTTTTTGTCTATAGTATTCCTTTGAAAATCCAAAGAAAACTTTGCATTCATCCTCAAGAAACAGCATATATGAGGGATGTCCAGAAGATACCCAGCCATGTAATATAAAAGCTAGAGACATTTATTGAATGTATCTTTATACAAGATACAAGAAACACTGTACACAGGACAATGATGCCTCAGTCCCATTCGAAGTAGGCACTTGGGACCTCACACAGTTCTGCCAATCGCCATCAGATGCCCTGTTGTATTTCCTGAATCTCATCAATGGTCTGAAATCTCTTCCCTTTCAAAGGTAGATTTTAGTTTTGGGAAAAGCCAGAAGTCACAGGGCACCAAATCTGGGCTGCAGGGGGGCTGAGTCACCTGGGAGATTGGATGTTTTGCCAAAAACCTCTGCATGAAACGTGATGCACAAGCAGGCATGTTGTGATGAAGCTGCCAATCACCAGTTTCCCATAGCTGAGGCCTTCTGAATCATCTGGATAGTTTCCATGGAGGAATGTTTAAGCTTAATGCAAAATTTGATGCAGATTCATTGTTCTACTTGCTCAGTCATTTTGAATGTGACGGCCACACATTACACATGCTCACTCAATGGTGTCCACCACCCTCACTGACTAGTACAGTGACATCATCATTGTTCACACATGCATATTCCAGTCCACTCTCCTTGGCTACCAGGTTACATCGATGTCATGCAAACCATTCTCTTTATATTAACAGTGGCTGGATTTTTTTGGACAGACATCATATGTACAATTCTGCGTATAACTTTAGGTGATTCACAGATCTAACATCCAGTCTCCTGCTCCAAAGGCATTTATAGACACTATAAATTACCTCCCAGGTTAAAATTCCTGAAAGAAAGAAAAAGGGTGGTTCAGGCTTCAGTATCTGCTTGTAGGTGTTTTGTTTGTAAGGGGCCCAGAATCTTTATGTGCTTTTGTTTGAGAACTTAGGATATGTGAACTGCTGAGAGTAAAGGCAGTTGATTATTCCAGGATCAAAGGAGGGAGAGGCCACAGAATGTAGTGGTTTGGAATTGGTTGTAGTGAAAACCTTTAGGAATGAGTGACCATAGGGGCACCCCTATGTTCATTGCAGCATTATTTACGATCGCCAAGATATGGAAGCAGCCCAAGTGTCCTTCAGTAGATGAGTGGATAAAACAACTATGGGACATTTACACAATGGAATACTACTTGGCTGTAAAAAAGGAAAAAAATTTACCCTTTTTAAAAAAGATTTTATTTATTTAATTTTAGAGAAGGAAGGGATGGAGAAAGAGAGGGAGAGAAACATCAATGTGTGGTTGCTTCTCGTATATCCCCTATGGGAGACCACAACCCAGGCATGTGCCCTGACTGGGAATCAAACCGGTGACCCTTTGGTTAGCAGGCCAGTCCTCAATCCACTGAGCCATACCACTCAGGGCAAAAATTTTACCCTTTGAGACAACATGGATAAATCTGGAGAACATTATGCTAAGTGAAATAAACCAGTCAGAGAAAGACAAAGACAGTATGATGTCGCTAATATGTGGAATCTAATGAACAAACTGAACTAACAAGCAAAATAGAGACAGACTCATAGATAGAGAGCCGACAACGGTGGTGGTGGGGGTGCTGCATGTTTAGAGGGTGGAGGGATCAAGAAAAAGGTAAAATGACTCATGGACATGGACAACAGTGTGGTGATTGTCGGGGGAGGAAGGAGGTATAAGAGGGCTAAAAGGAGTTGTAAGAGGAAAAAATACAATAAAAATTAAATTAAGAAAATTAAAAATAAAAAAAAATTAGTGAGATCTGGGTAGATTAAAGTCAGAAGGGTTTTCTAGACAGTTTGCCCCAAGAAATTAGGGCCCCTATTTGGTGTGTTATTCACTATCTCTAACATGGTTCCTGCTACATACCACTAGGCTTTCAATAAATACGATCCCATCTGCCTGTGTTGGAGCTGTGTGTGCGCATGCTTCCAGAGGACAGAGGCTGTGTCGTTTGTTGTTGTGTCCTCACAGCGGCCTGGAAGAGTATGTTGCATAGAGCAGTTCAATAAATATGTGTCGGAAGATGGCGGCAACATAGGTGGGAGCGGAATCCACTTCCCCTCAGCGCCAGGGAAATACCTAGCTGATCTGAGGAGCAGAGCGAACAGCCAACAGTACTCCAGCATATACGAAGATTAGAGACCAAAGATAGAGGACATTGAAAGATCTGACGGTAAGAAGAGTGCTCAAGGACAATAAGGTCCCCGGGAACCGGGACCGCGCGGTACAAGGGCTGCAGAGGCGCCAGCCCTGGCGCAGGGGCTGCTGCAGGAGTCCTGGGAGAGGGCCAGGCTGCGCTGTGAGCAGCCAGGTGCTTGATTGGACCAGGGGGGCTTGAAAAGGAGGAATTTCTCAAAAAGAAAAAGAAAATAGAGACACTCAGGGGCTAGTTAGAGAACTCTCGGTGGTGGCCGAGGCCCCTGGCGCCCCTCCCCCCTCCGCCCCAGGACTGCGAACGCAGAACGCGGGATAAGCAGCACCGGCGCTCACCTGAGGTCCGGTTGCGCGAGGTCGCGCGCGCGCAGATTAGCGAACGGGGCCCATACATGAAACCCCGGAGGGGCGCCCACACCTGAAACCTCCGAGATCTTTTGGAGCAGAGACTAGCTGCTCCACCCACAGGCCCAAAACCTCGGAACCGAGTGCCGCGTGATTCGGTCCCAGGGCGGCCCCGCCCACCCGAGAGTCTCAAGCCCCGGGCGGCTGGATCGGGCCCCCAAGCGTAGAGCCTCTGGCTCGGCGGCGGGCTGCGCGCTCACCAAGCGTAGGGCCGGCTGGATGCGCACTTCCCAAGCACAAAGGGGCTGGCGAGAGTCGTAACACCAAGGCGGCTGAACCAGCAGCTTGCAGCGCGCCAGCCTCCCTAGCCTGGGCGGCTCGATCGGTCGGCCAGCTGCGCGCTCAGAGCCCAAATAACGTCACAAACCCGAAGCGGCTGGATTCCCCTGCTGCGCGCCCACGCGTCCGGAGCCAAAGCGGCTGGAGCGGCCACTCGAGAGTCCCAAGAACAAAGCTGCTGGATTGGCTGATCAACGGCCTGATTGCCTGCCAGGGACCACACCTACAAAACAGTGAAGAGTGTGACCCAGGAAGGAAGAAAAGTGAAACCAATCCTTCCAACCACCCCCTCCCGTTGCACAGACAGGACAATAGCAGAAATAACCTGAACGGTTTAAAGCCAACAGAAGATTTTTTTTTTTTCCCCCTTTTTTTTTTTTTTTTCCTTTTCCTTTCCCCCTGAACTCCTTCTTCCTCTCTCTCTCTTTTTTTTCTTTCATTCCTTCTTCCTCCCATCCTTTACCATTTTTATGTCTTCTTCCTGCCTTCTTTTATCTATTTCTATGTTTTAATTTTTGTTAAAATTCCTTCTTATCTTGCCTCCGATCTTTCTTTAATCCTTCTTCCCTCCTTCCTTCCTTTCCTCCTTTCCTATTTCCTTTTTCCCTCCTTCCCATCTTTGGTTTTTTTTTTGTTGTTTGTTTGTTTGTTTGTTTTTTCCTTTTCTTTCTCCCCCCCTTTCTATTTTTCCCACAGGTGCGACAACAAAACCTGGAGTGCTGAAAAGACTAGAGTTAGACCGTGTTAAACACATAAACGTCAGCTCAAGACCAGTGAGCACAGGAGAGTAAGGAGACAGCACCACCGAATCCCATTGGCATTCTACCATAGAAGTTCATATCATAAAATCCCTGAACCCAGGGATTCAGAACAAAGCAATTTAAGAAGCAGAGGCCAACAAGAAGAGCCTCACAAACAATGGGAAGACAAAGAAACAATTCCCAAATGAAAGGAAAGGAGGAAGTCTCAGAAAGAATACTAACCGAAAAAGAGGCAAGTCAACTATCAGATACTGAGTTCAAAGCAATGGTCATCAGGAAGCTCACTGAGCTCTCTGAGCTCAAAGAGAACTACCAGAAACTACAAGGAAACTACAATGAACTCACTGCAAACTATATCAACATGAAAAAGGAAATAGAAAATATCAACAAGAGCCAAGAGGAAATGAAGAATACAATTTCTGAATTGAAGAACACAGTAGAAGGAATTAAAAGCAGACTTGATGAAGCAGAGGATCGGATCAGCGAGCTGGAGGATAAAGTAGAAAAAAACACCCAGAAGGAGCAAGAAAAGGAAAAGAGGCTCAGAAAGAATGAAGAGGCAATAAGGGAAATGCAGGACAACATGAAACGTAACAATATCCGTATAATAGGAATACCAGAAGGAGAAGAAGAGCAAGGGATAGAAAACCTGTTTGAAAAAGTAATGATGGAAAATTTCCCTAATCTGAGGAGAGAAAAAGTCACCCAAATCCAGGAATCACAGAGAGTCCCAAACAAGAGGAACCCAAAGAGACCCACTGCAAGACACATCATAATTAAAATGGCAAATTTCCAAGACAAAGAGAGGATCTTAAAGGCAGCAAGGGAGAAAAAGGAAGTAACATACAAGGGAGCCCCAATAAGGTTAGCAACTGACTTCTCAATGGAAACGCTCCAAGCCAGAAGAGAATGGCAAAAAATATTCCAAGTAATGAGAACCAGAGGCCTCCAACCAAGACTACTTTACCCAGCAAGGCTCTCAATCAAGATAGAAGACCAAATAAAGAGCTTCCCAGACAAAAGAAGTCTAAAAGAATACAGCTCCACCAAACCAGCTCTGCAAGAGATGCTAAAGGGACTGCTTTAAGGAAAGGAAGGAAAAGAGAAAGACAGAGGAACACAGGTAGGAAATAATGGCAATGAATAACTACCTATCGATAATAACCTTAAATGTAAATGGATTAAATGCTCCAATCAAAAGACATAGAACAGCTGAATGGATAAGAAAACATGACCCACACATATGCTGCCTACAAGAAACCCATCTCAGGACAAAAGACTTACACAGACTGAAAGTGAAGGGCTGGAAACAAATTTTCCAAGCAAACGGACAGGAAAAAAAAGCAGGGGTAGCAATACTCATATCTGACAAAATAGACTTCCAAAGAAGGGCCATAAAGAGAGACCCAGAAGGTCACTTCATAATACTCAAAGGAAGAATCCACCAAGAAGACATAAACATTATAAATATATATGCACCCAACATAGGAGCACCCAAATACATAAAGAAACTCTTGGAGGATTTCAAGAAAGATATTGACAGCAACACAATTATAGTAGGGGATTTTAACACCCCACTATCAAAAATGGACAGGTCTTCCAAACAAAAGATTAACAAAGATATTGTGTCACTTAACAATACCCTAGAGGAAATGGACTTAACTGATATATACAGAGCTTTTCATCCCAAAGAAGCAAAATACACATTCTTTTCAAGTGTCCATGGAACTTTTTCAAAGATAGACCACATGATAGGACACAAAGCAACCCTCAACAAATTCAAGAAAATTGAAATCATATCAAGCATCTTCTCTGACCACAAGGGTCTGAAACTAGAAACCAACCCCAAGGGTAAAAACCCAAAACACTCAAAATCATGGAGACTGAATAGCATGCTATTAAACAATGAATGGGTCAAGAACGAGATTAGGGAAGAAATCAAAAACTTCCTGGAAACAAATGAAAACGAACTCACAACAACCCAAAACCTATGGGACACAGCAAAGGCAGTCCTGAGAGGGAAGTTCATAGCAATACAGGCCTACCTTAAGAAGTTAGAAACAGTTCACACAAACAACCTAACCCTACGCCTACAAGAACTGGAGGAACAACAACAAAGACAGCCCAGAGCAAGCAGAAGGAAGGAAATAACCAAGATCAGAGCAGAACTAAATGACATAGAGACTAAAAGCACAATTGTAAGGATCAATGAATCCAGAAGCTGGTTCTTTGAAAAGATAAACAAAATCGACAAGCCTTTAAGTAGGCTTATCAAGAAGAAAAGAGAGAGGATCCAAATAGACAGAATTAGAAATGAAAGTGGAGAGATTACAACTGATACCACAGAAATACAAAGGATCGTAAGAAATTACTATGAAGACCTATATGCTAAGAAATTTGAAAACCTAGATGAAATGGACACATTTCTAGAAAAATATAATCTTCCAAAACTGACTGAAGAAGAAGCAGAAAACCTGAACAGACCAATATCAGCAAAGGAAATTGAAGCAGTCATCAAGAAACTCCCATCACACAAAAGCCCGGGACCAGATGGTTTCACAGGAGATTTCTACAAAGCATTTAAGGAAGAACTAACCCCTATCCTTCACAGACTATTCGAAAAAATCCAAACTGATGGAAGACTCCCAAACTCTTTTTATGAAGCCAACATCATCCTAATCCCAAAACCAGATAAAGACACAACGAAGAAAGAAAACTTCAGGCCAATATCGCTGATGAACATAGACGCTAAAATTCTCAACAAAATATTGGCAAACCGCATCCAGCAATACATTAAAAAGATCATCCACCATGACCAAGTGGGATTCATCCCAGGGATGCAAGGATGGTACAATATTCGCAAATCAATAAACATAATACATCACATCAACAACAGCAAAGACAAAAATCACATGATCATATCAATAGATGCGGAAAAAGCATTCGATAAGATACAGCACCCATTTCTGATAAAAACACTCAGCAAAGTGGGAATAAAGGGAGCAGTCCTCAACATAATTAAGGCCATATATGAGAGACCTACAGCCAACATCACCTTCAATGGACAAAAACTTAGAGCTTTCCCACTAAGATCAGGAACAAGACAAGGATGCCCTCTCTCACCACTCCTATTCAACATAGTATTGGAAGTCCTAGCCACAGCAATCAGACAAGAAAAAGCAATAAAAGGCATCCAAATTGGAAAGGAGGAAACGAAACTGTCACTGTTTGCAGACGACATGATAGTGTACATGGAAAACCCTATAGACTCCACTCAAAAACTACTCGACCTAATAAATGAATTTGGCAAAATAGCTGGATACAGAGTCAATACCCAGAAATCAAAGGCATTCCTGTACACCAACAACGAAACTGCAGAAACACAAATCAGGAAAAAAATCCCATTCGATATAGCAACAAGAAAAATAAAGTACCTAGGAATAAACCTAACCAAGGAGGTAAAAGACCTGTACTCAGAAAACTACACAACACTGAAGAAAGAAATTAAGGAAGATACAAACAAATGGAAGCATGTACCATGTTCATGGATTGGAAGAATTAACATCATCAAAATGGCCATACTACCCAAAGCAATTTATAGATTCAATGCAATCCCTATTAGAGTACCCATGACATATTTCACAGATATAGAACAAACATTGCAGAAATTCATATGGAACCATAAACGACCTCGAATAGCAGCAGCAATTTTGAGAAAGAAGGACAAAGCAGGAGGTATCACAATACCTGATATCAAACTGTATTACAAGGCCACGGTAATCAAAACAGCCTGGTACTGGCATAAAAACAGGCTCATAGACCAATGGAACAGAATAGAGAGCCCAGAAATAAACTCAAATCTATACGATCAATTAATATTTGACAAAGGAGGCAGGAGCATAAAATGGAGCAAAAACAGTCTCTTCAACAGATGGTGTTGGGAGATCTGGACAGCTACGTGCAAAAAAATGAAACTCGATCACCAACTTACGCCATACACGAAAATAAACTCAAGATGGATAAAAGACTTAAATATAAGCCGTAACACCATAAAAGTCCTTGAGGAAAACATTGGCAGGAAAATCTCAGACATTCCACGCAGCAACATCCTCACAGACACATCCCCTAAAGCAAGGGACATAAAGGAAAGAATAAACAAATGGGACCTCATCAAAATAAAAAGCTTCTGCATGGCTAAAGAAAACAGCACCAAATTACAAAGAGAACCAACAATATGGGAAAGCATATTTGCCAATGATACCTCAGACAAGGGCCTGATCTCCAAAATATATAAAGAACTCACACGACTCCACTCCAGGAAGACAAACAACCCAATTAAAAAATGGGCAAAGGACTTGAACAGACACTTCTCCAAGGAAGACATACAGAAGGCCCAGAGACATATGAAAAGATGCTCAGCATCACTAGCCATCAGAGAGATGCAAATTAAAACCACAATGAGGTATCATCTCACACCAGTCAGAATGGCCAACATAAACAAATCCACAAACAAATGTTGGAGAGGATGTGGAGAAAAGGGAACCCTAGTGCACTGTTGGTGGGAATGCAGACTGGTGAGGCCACTGTGGAAAACAATATGGAATTTCCTCAGAAAACTAAAAATGGAACTGCCCTTTGACCCAGTAATTCCGCTGCTGGGATTATACCCTAAGAACACTGAAACACCAATCCAAAAGAATCTGTGCACCCCAATGTTCATAGCAGCACAATTTACAATAGCCAAATACTGGAAGCAACCGAAGTGCCCATCAGCAAACGAGTGGATCCAAAAACTATGGTATATTTACACAATGGAATTCTACGCAGCAGAGAGAAAGAAGGAGCTTATACCCTTTGCAACAGCATGGATGAAACTGGAGAGCATTATGCTAAGTGAAATAAGCCAGGAAGTGAGGGACAAATACCATATGATCTCACCTTTAACTGGAACATAAGCAATAGAAGGAAAAAGCAAACAAAATATAACCAGAGACATTGAAGTTAAGAACAATGTAACAATAGCAAGGGCGGGGGTGGGGGGGTGGGGGCGGGGACAGTGGGTAGAGGGGATTACAGGAACTACTATAAAGGACACATGAACAAATCCAAGGGGGAGGGTGGAGAGGGGGGAGGGAAGTGGGTTCACCTGGGGTGGGGTGAAGGGATGGGGGAAAAGGCATACAACTGTAATTAAATAACAATAAATAAATTAAAAAAAAAATACTTATATGGTGTTTTCTGCCTCATTTCTAGTGAAAAGCTTGAGCCAAGAGAAATAGCTTCAACTAAGGCTGGCATTCTACCTGGGCCTCTGGTGCACAGTGAATGAGGTGAATATTGGTGACCCCTCGAGCTATCTCTGGTGGTCATTGGGGGGCATGGAAAGCATTTAATAAGAGTTATTGGGAAGTTAAAGCGGCAACATTAAGTGTCTTAATCTTATTACTAAGAAACAGCAGAAGTGGTATATCCAATATTTTATCACGAAGTTCTGATAGCCCTCAGGACTAGAACACAGAGTGGCAATTCCAAATCTGAGACTGAACGGCTAGACCTAAATCTCATGGCAGTGGAGAGGCTGCCGTGTTTTCTGTAGCTCCTCTAGCTTAGAGCTTTCAATGCATTGTTCCTGGGGCCAGGAACCTGAGAGTCTGCTGCCCACTGTGGGTTCTTGGCTTCGTGCAGAAAAGAATTAAAAAATGATCCAGCGTAGAGTTTAAAGTGGAAGAGAGTTTACTGGTGTTCAGTGCCCCCAAACAGAGGAGCTGCTTAAGTGTTCCTGATATTCTGAAAAAACCCCACCTGGTGGATTCACAGATGTAGACATGCCATTTATTACTCACATTTCAAGGGAGCGCCCCGAGGGCAGCAGGTCTGTGTGAGACAGACTTCACCCCCTCCAGTCTGAGGCTTGCTTAGGGGTGTCCAACCTTTTGGTGTCCCTGGGACACACTGGAAGAGAGTTGTCTTGAACCACACATTAAATACACAAACACTAACGAAAACAACCAAAAAAACTCATGTTTTAAGTAAATTTATAGTTTTGTATTGGGTCACATTCATAGCCGTCCTGGGCCTCGTGTAGCCCATGGGCTGAGGGTTGGACACTGTAGGGTAAATGGAGTCAGCCTGGCTCCCTCACCCAGATGTCTGGGGAACTAAGGTAAGCTGTGATCTCAGCCTTGAGACTGGGTAGGATAAACGGTTCCTATAGCCTTGAGTGGGCTTGTATGCGCAGAATCTTGCTGTGTTATACAATATCTTGGCACCCTGCTGGCTTTGTGTGCATGTAGTATATAAGGGAGGTGGGACTCCCCACTGTGCAACATGCAGGGGCATGCAGGGGGACACACGACTTGCAGCATTCCTGGATCGCCCGCCCTTGAATACAGGCACATCAAGCATCCTCACGGGTCCGCGCATTTTCTTCCCTCTGCCTGAATCCAGAGTGAACCTGCCTGGCCTTGACAGGCTGCAAGGCAGACACCCCATATAACGTAAGTGGTCCCAGACAAAGGCAGCATGGGTCCAGGCTGCACAAAGCTACATGTGGCCCGGAGCTACATTACATCAGTGTGCATCTGTGGAAGGCAAAGTTCAAGAAGCAGTCACAGGACAAGAAGCCGCTCCCAAGAGGAGATGAGGAGAGAGTTGCAATCCATTCTCAAAACAACACCCATTCCTCTGGCCAGGAGCCCCCTGGCCAGGCCTTGTCCTGGGTGGTGGGAAAGCCATGAATTGATCCCACAGTTGGTGAAGCAGTGAGGTGGAGAATGGGCTACTGCACAGACAGAGCAGCCCCCTTCAGTGGAATTTGCTTCCTTTACTGAGATTCATTTAATCAGGGGGTGGGGTGTTCAATAACAGAGAGGAATATTCATAATCTTCCCCAGAAAAGGGTGGAAATTTCTCAGAGGAGCTCCATGAGCCATTTTGTGCCCTTATATGGGCTTTCCATGTCCCATCATGGGCACACATGCTGTGTCATTTAGCATGCTAATGTATTGCAATGAGTGTACGAGGCTGGGGGCTCCTGTTAGGTGAAATTACTCACCATGTTGTATTGAGCTAGTTTCTGCTGGTTTTATGCCATAAATTTGGTGCTGCTGGGGGGATGGTTCTTACTTCGTGGCAGTTCCTGCAGCGTTTATCAATTACAGCTGTTTTGCCACATACCCTGTCTCTCTTTCACCTGAGCCCAGTGCCTAACTTCCCAGATGGGGGAGGAAAGAAGGAAAGGCTTTGTGGGACACGTAAGTCATTTTTAATTTTGACTTTTTCCCTCTCCCTTTTCAGTACCATTTGAAAGGAGGTGTTAACATCAAACACGAACCCTGCTTCATATCCACCCTTTTCTGCCTCCTCCTTTCTCACCTGCACACAAGCCGGCTCTTCACCTGCCAGTCTTTGCTGCAGGCCAGTGCGTCACCTGGTGGCTCTCCTTTATTCTGAGCTGTAAGTTAACCAGTGGCTGTTTAATCTTGCCTCACCCGTGAGCATTTTCTCTTTCCTTTCTATATAATTTCAAATGTTTTACATCTGTCTGTCTATCTTACACATATAATACAAGTGACGGTGATGTTTTGCCTTTTTAAACCTTGACTTTCCCCACAGCAGGACTGTGTCATTTCACTTCTTATTCCCTTTTGACTGTTAGGAATAAAATGTTATGAAATTTTCTATTAAAATGGTCATATCCTGAAATGCCTGAAACCCAACATGTCCAAGATGAATAGAACAGACTATATAACATAGTACATGTGTGTGGGTGGAGGGTAATCCCTCCTTTCTCAGACCTTGAGGTTTCAGAAGGAGGGATGAGAATTAGCATGTCACTCCTGCCCTGTCTCCACCTCCTCAGGGGAACAGAGTGTCGTAGCTTAATGCTGAATTCTGGATGAGAAATTGGGCGGGCATAACTCTTCTTCTGTCTCCTTTCCTTTGTCTTTGGGATTTGCCTGCCTGATGAAGGAGCTCTTCATTCTGTCCCCCATGCCACCAGGTGAACAAGGGAAGACTCTGCTCCCCAACCCTGACTTGGCACCCCTGGCCTGCTGCCTCACTACACAGGGGTCAGGGCTGAAGTGTAGAGAGTCAATTCCTTTCTGAGGTTGGGTGTTAGGAAGACTGCGGTTGCCACACATCTGTGCCATATCCATCATAAGGGTGATATTTTTATCTGTGATTTGCTGTACTCTCTGACTATCTCCACGGTAGAATTTGGGAAAGGAAAAACCCCAGTTGATTGACCTTCTCATACCCCAACACAAATAGGCTCATGTTTAGTCATTATAAATTTGGATGACATTACTCAGCCTGCTGCTTGGAAAAGCCCAGAATAAAGCTTACTTAGAGTGGACTGCATTTAGTGAGAAGCTGTGAATTTGAAATTTTGATTTTAGGTGCAGGGTTTACAATTTTGATATGACTGGACATCTCCCCCCCCCCCACCTTTTTATCACTAACCTGAGGAAAAAAAATACATACTGACCTGATTTTTAAAGAGGATATCATGAAACCAATATCACCCCAATAAATTTAATTTTTTTAAAAAGAAGAGGACATCATGAGAAGTAATCTGAAATTACCTGGTGTAGGTGCTTCAGTCAGTTTTTTAAAAATTTTCTATATCCCTGTTTTCTTATCTGTGTGCTAGGGGTGATAGCACTTCACGAAGCTGCGGAGGGGATTAAATTAAATGAGAAAATATATATGAGAAACAGTCAGTACCTGGCCCATCATAGGTATCTGATTAATGTTTAGTAGACATCTATGGTATGGGTGTTGTGTCATACAAAGAATATTCCCTATGAATCAGTGAACTCAACAACCCAGCACTTTGCTGTCCAGATGGACCAATTTAAAAAGTGGGGAAAAGAAATCAGTCTGTTACTGGTATTAAACTAAGGAACATCTAGACCTGTAGAGAATTTTATAAGAGTTTATTTGAGCAAAATTGATGACAATTGCTGAGAAGCAAGATCTCAAATGCTCTGGGGAATTACAGTTTTGCAGTTTCTTTTATGCATTTGAAAGTACAGAGGGGAAAGTAAGGAAGACTACTCAGAGGTGGGAGAAAGCAAGGCCAGGACTGGATTACAGGTTAGTTAACACGATTACGCGCTCTCTGGAGGGTGGTTGCTCTTTATTTCAAAGGCCTGTTAATCTAGATGCACAGAAACAATGGACAGACAGGGTTTGCTTAAGGCAAAGGTTAACCTTTTACTAACAAGTTCCGTGCCTGGGGCATGACTACCTGCCTGACTTGCCCAGTTAGGAATTTATGATCAGGTCACCCTGTGAGGTTACTTTCTGTAGAATCCCGCACCCCCATTTTTTGTCTACACAGGTGATCTTATTTTTCCCCTTTCCTTTATTCTCTAAATTTCTTTTTATTTTTAATTGAACCAGTGCCACCTTAATCCTGTGAGACAGGGGGCCCAGCCTCTAGGCCTCAGACCAGTACTGGTCAGGGCCTTTTAGGAACTGGGTTGCACAGGAGGTGAGCTTGAATGTAATGCACTTGAATCATCCTGGAACCATCCCCCAACTCCCGTGGTCCATGGAAAAATTGTCTTCCACAAAATGGTCCCTGGTGCCAAAAATGTTGGGGGCCGCTGCGCGATATATAGTTCTTGATGTTTCTAAGTGATGACATTTTCTAATAAAATGGTCAATATTGCTTTAAAAAAGAGGAAAAGCCAGAAATCTGCTGCCAGCTGGATCACTTGATGGCATCCTGACTGACCCCCAGACAGAGGGACAGGGTGGGGAGGCTGGAAGGCATCTCATGCTGCCAGACTACTTTAAACTGGGTTTGAGGTACAAAAGGAGAGACACAGAAATGTTTCAAGACACCTCAAAATTTTCTTTTCTATATGTCACAATAAAGCAAGCATCACCAAACTTCCTTAGTTTCTTTGACATTCCTGTGGAATAGCTAAATTTTCTGTTGGTAAGTGCTCATGAGCCATACATTTTGGGGATGGAAAGTGGGAGTTGAATTGGTTCCCCAGCTCTTCATCATCTCTCCTACTTCACAGTGTTGCTATCATGGTTGGTTCTTCCTGGGGATGTGCTGTGCAAGAAGGATGCTGCATGAAGTCAGCCTGTGACTTCACCATCTTGAACAGTCCCATCTCCCTTCCCAGAAGTGGTAGATCCCAATAATTCCCTACTAGGGTTGTGGTTTAAGAAGAAAAAAAAAAAAGTAGGAGGAAGGAATTTTTTCTCATTTTTAAAGCTCTGAGCCTCTTTTGTTTGCATCTACATTATTTACGGCAATGAAGAGCCATCTCGTCTCTGTGCTGAGGGAGGGAGATCATTTCTGAGCAACTTTAGGAGCCTCTCCGATGCAAGTGTGACAGTGTAAAGTCGGCATGTAAGGTGGTGGGGAGAACTGCTCAGCAGAAGGCTCCTAGGCAGAAGGCTCTGGTTCTGCTCTGCCATTATCATCTGTAAAGAAATATAGCTCGCCCTCTGAGTTTCATGGTGAGTTTTAGAAATACAAAGGGACTAGGCTCAGTGATATCTTAATCCTAGTTCAATTCCAATATTAGAAAATGTATACCTGCCATATGAGTCAGAAGGGGGGTTAATTAACTTTCAGATTTATGAACTTAAAAAATGTCCCCTGATGTATAAAATGTTAAATATTCAATTATATACAATGCTTATAATGTAAACCCACTTTTATATGCTTATTAAGCTTGATGCTTTTAAAAATTATTTGATTTTTATCTAATACTTGATTAACAAGTTAAACATTTACCTTTTTAATTGAGAATAATCACATGTCCTGTGAAATTATCATAGTCCCTACTTATCCACCATGGATATGTTCAAAAATCCCCTGTGAATGACTGAACTGTAGCTAGAACTGAATCATATATATTCTGTATCTTTTCCTGCATATACATACCAATGATAAAGTTTAATTTATAAATTAGACACAGCAAGAGATGAGTAATAACATCATAAAATAGAACAATTGCAACAGTATAATGTAAGAGAAGGAATGTGAATGTGGTCCCTCTCACAACATCTTACTGTACTGACATGACCGTTCTTCTTGTGAGAATGTGAAGTAATACAGTGTCTATGTGGCAAGATGAAGTCAGGTAAACGACATGCATTGGGACATAGTGTTAAGGTTACGACTATAGAGGTTACTTGAACACAACTGTGATACCCTGACAGTTGGTCTTAAACTGGGATGGCTACTAGTGACTAACTGGGGGCTGGAGGTAGAGTATACAGCATGGATACACTGTATACAGAGGGATACATTGTGTACAAAGGGATGACTCATGTCCTGGGTGGGAGGGAGTGGGAAGGCATGGGATTTCACCATATTAATCAGAACAGTGCTCAATTTCAATTTATGAATTCTTTATTTCTGGAGTTTTCCATTTAATATTTTTGGACCTAGGTTGACCTCGGGCAACTGCAACCATGGAAAGTGAAACCACAGATAAGGGAAACTACTGCAAGTCAGGAATTGGAGACTTTCTTTATTAATGTCTGTTTTAGCTATTAGAAATACACACATAATCTGAGACCAGGAAAATTCCAAGGTCATATGTACCACATTTCATTAGATTAAAGATACCCTCTTTTTTTCACATTTTTATATCACTGCGATTGCAATTTGCCTTACAATACAAGGCATCTTAACATTGTTATAGAGTAATTGGTGATTTTTTAAATGATACATAAAATAACATGTTTGTAATTAATGGCATTTTAAATTTGTTGAAATACAGTAAATATTAATTTACTATAAATATGTAAATTTAAAACCAGCTTTTTGGTCTTATGTAAATAAATGCATTATACATGCTAACCCTTCAACTTAAATCAGCCGTTCACGAACCTGATACAGTCTAACACAGTCATTTAAGTATACTAAGTTATACGGAGCATTTTTTATGCAGCGAAAGTTCTAACAAAAACCTAAGCAGAAATTTAATATGTGTGGGCCTGGTGGGTGAACATGGGCGTTCATGTGAGATGTTAACATATGTGAACTGATTTATATGGGGTGCTCTCAAAGGAAGAAGAATGTTTGGTTTTGGTGTCTGTGACAGGACACGGGTGTAACAGTTGGATTCTCTGGGAAGCAGATGCTGAGATGCAGTTGGTACAAAGAGTTTATTGGGCAAACATGCATGAATGATAAAAGTGAAAGGAATTGTATTGAGCAGTGAGAGCCTTACAGCCCTGACAAAGTTTTGGCCAACACGACAGGGAGCTCTGGAGCAAAGATTGTCCATAAGACTGAGTTCCCTACTGAGCAGAAATGTCCTGACCTTAGTACTCTCATCCTACTCACACTCTGGTTGGGGCTTCCCAGGAAGGGTGACTAAAAGCAAAGGTGGATCTTGAACGTACTACGGCTCGAGACTGTTAGTGAATTGTACTCCTTGCAGTGAAATATAGATTCTTTTTGATGGGAGATTTGAGAACTGATCACGATAGCACAGTGTCTGTCTTACATAGCAGTTCTTATCCAGGGACTTATATCTGAATCCAGTAGTGAGAACTGTAACAACAATTGTGTAGGATCTAAGGTTTTACACTAATTACCAGGTAACAACATCGCCTGGCAAGTGTCAAGGATGCTGACAGAAGAAATGAGACTCCTGGGTCAGAGACAAAGGATTTTATCACTCATGGCACAGTAGATAGCATGTTTGCATGTTCTGACAGGGAGATGCAAGGAGGACTAGGTGGTGTCTGCACGTGCAGTGTGCTGTGTTACAGGAGAACCTCAAGCTTAGGGAACAGGAACCTTTTATAATGGGCAGGAAGCCTGCCTGACTTCTGCCCCTGGGGGCAGTAAACCAATCTGTCCTTTGCTCCACAGGCAGATTTTCTACCTTCCAAGGCTTTTAGCTATGCAAAGACCCCTAAAAAAGATAATCAAGAACAAAGGCAGCTAGTGTTTCTGCTCATAAGATGTGGAGAAATGTGAGAGACCCATGAAGAATCATCTCCCAACAAGGCGCTCCAAACAGAAGCTGAAGAAATATTTTCCCATGTGACTCTGGAATACAAGGGGCACAAAGCAGAGAGACAGCTCTGCCTTGGTTCTAAAGTGACGTGTTGACACAGTAAGGAGAGAGACGTTCTTCCTACTTGTTGCAACACAGAGGGACTTGAGCTCAGAGAAAATAATAGGGGAGTCCATACCATGTAGGCATCTCAAGTGTTTGTGGTTTGAGGAGCACCAACAAACAGCATTTCCAACACTAACATCAGCACCCTCACTGGTACCCACAAGCTGGGGATGAGACAAGCTTGTGAGGACAGTGAATAGGGAAACTGAGACGGATAATTAAACAGCCAAGCCATTTACAATCATCTAGTAAACCTCAAAATTCTATCTTACCTAACCAGGGACACTTAAGAATAAGTGGTTTACACTTCTCCTCCTTAACCAGAGGGTAAATAGCTTAAATCACCCTACTGAGGGAGATAGTTAGCAGAAATCCAATTACTGCCATTTGTGCCAACCATACCCAAGGATGGATCAGCATAAAAAGCTAATGAATATTCTATTGAGATCCTCCCTTAAGACCTCCCCTAGACTCCCAGCCCTTAAAACCCTCAAGGTGAAGGGTCCAGGGAGTGCTCTCCCTCCTTGGAGCATGCCCATGCCTTTCTTCCTGCTTTCTTTCTCAGGCGTACTTTTTCACAGTAAGTTCTAAGGGTTCTCATGAGACTTGCAACCAGGGGAATGGCGGGCAGTGAGAGCTCATCCCAGCCTAGTCCCATCAACCTGTCTCCAGGGCCCCCTTTCTCTGACTTTTTAGTGAGCCAAAGCAGGCCTGCTAGACTCATTTCTTTCCTGTAACATTTCTAAGAGAGCCAAAGCAGCCCTGCCTAGGCTCAGTCCTATTGCGTCTTCTATCCTAAGCCCTTCCTTGTTTCACTGTCCCCAGATTTAAGAAACCTACTCTTAAAATCACCTGGATTTGTGTTGTGAAATCTTTCCTATGTGAAGTCAAGAATCCACACACTACTGACTTGCCTGAGGCAGACTCGTTCTGGCCCGGCTACTGTTCGGTAACGGGGAGGCCTGCTTAAAGAAACTCAAGTCACACCAGTGGGGCTTATTCAGTAGTTTTCATGAGTTCTTTGATGTGTGCATGACTATATTTAGTAACTATTTCCAGCCTAATTATAGTTGGCAGTGTATCTGCTTCCAGTTTTATCTTTTAACCTTTCTTTCTCCAGAATGCTAAAGGAAAAGACTGCGTTAACAAATAATTTCATCTAGTTTCCAATAAGAGATTAAAGTTTAGAATTAATGAAGGAATTTCTCATTCACATTTCCAAGCTCAGTTCAGTATTTATCTCCTACCTGAGGCTGGTTTATTTCAGATCAGAATAGTGTCTTTCTCCTTCAACTCATATGACTGATTCTAGGGATGGCAGAAGTGTTTCACCATCTACACTTAATCATTTGAGAGTGTCTAGCCAGAGCACTTTGTTGAGAATCGTGAGACCATGTCCCAGCTCTTGGGAAAGGCAGCCAGGAGCAGTGAGGGCCCTGAAGTTGGCATATAAGGTTAAGGCATGAATGTTATATATTTAATAACACTTGCCCAACTAGTTCTTTAAAAGGTTTTGCACAGAAGACCGTCTTTTTTTTTTTTTTTACACAGAAGCAATGAATTCTCATGAAACCAGTGTTATTTTTTTTCCCCAAAAACATTTGGAAAACATTAGGATACGAAACTCTTGGGAATTCACAATGAATGTTACCATACAAAAGCTATGAGAAATCATGCATTAAAGAACATTTAATATATTATCTAGAAAATTTACATTTTTTTTTTTACTACATAACTTTTTCTCCATGGTATCCTAACAACTAGTCATAACACCCTGTGATGAGTTTTGTTTTATTCTCTTGTGTAGAAATACATAACTCGAATTATTTTTCATGTGTTTGTTTATCTTTTTTTCATGTATTGGTTTATGTCTTTGTTTATCTCTTTCTGTAGTTGAACTATAAACTTGCTGAGAACAGATGGAATCCTCAACTTCTTGTATGTGTGGCAGAATCTATGTCAACGCCATGCGGGAGTTCAAGATATATATTTTTGATGTTTTAACTAAGTTTACCATAGTAATATGATGGCTATAGATACTTCACAGATTCACAAGTGTATTTCCAGTGCTTAGCATGTTAGAACTGAATTAAAATTTTCTGCATGTTAGAATTATGTGGTAAGACAAATGAGGATACTAAGGTAAAACATAGTTCTTGAAATAAAGAAATCTGAGGTTTTTGAGAAAATTAAAAATTTTTATTTGTTTTATTTTTATTTTTTCCAGATTTATTGAGACACACTTGACATAGAACGTTGTCTATGTTTAAGGTGTACAATGTGATGACTTAATACACATATACATTGTGAAATGTTTACCACGATAAGCTTAGTTAATGCATCTTCCATGTCACTGTCCGGTATACAATACAGTATTGTTGACTGTAGTCACAATGCTGTACCTTAGATGCCCGGAACTTATTCATCCTAAATTAAAAGTTTGTGACATTTGTCCATCATATCCCCATTTCTCTCACCCCCTGGCAACAACCACTCTACTCTCTGTTTCTAAGTGGTTCATGTTTTCACATTACATGTGTGAGATCATAGAGTATTTGTCTTTCTCTGACTTATTGCATTTATCATAATGTTGAAGCAACTTTGAAATAAAGTCAGTGGGTTCATATTGTAGAAGAGAATGGAGTAAGAATGTAGAGAGGAGCCGGGCAGAGAGTGCTGGCTTCCTCGGAACAGGTGATCTGAAACGGGGGCCCATCTGGATGAACGTGCAGTTCACTTGGATGCTTATGGAGCAGTGAGTGAGTGGCGAAGTGCTCTTTCCTGGTCAGATCACAGAAGTTCAGGACTGAGCTCTGCCACTGGCTAGCTGTATGGCCTCAAGTCAATCTCAACTGCTTATCTAGAAAATGGAAAAAAAAGAGTACCTACCTTCTAGGGTTATTGTGAATATTAAGTAAAATATTTAAAGATTTTAACACAGTGTCTGCTCTATCTAGTAGGCTGAAATTAATACATGTAATCTATTATTTTTGTCAGGGTGGATTAGAAAAAACACAGAAAGTTCTTTACTCAAAGTTTTTTTTTTTTTTAATCCTCATCCAAGGACATTTTTTATTGCTTTTAGAGAGAGAGGAAGGTGGGAAGAGAGAGGGAGAGAAACATCAATCAGTTAGCTCTTGTATGTGCCCTGAATGGCGGACTGAACCCACAACCTGGGCATGAGTCCTGATGGGGAATCAAACCTGCGACCTTTTGGTTTATGGGACAATGCTCTGACCAGCTAAGCCACACTGGCCAGAGCTCTAAACATTTGAATAGCAATGTGGTATGAGTCTTTTTCCTTGATGTTTTCAGATGTCTCTTCTTTCTCAGTGTGTACACACTTGCATGCAGCACCATCAAATTCATACAATCAATTGAAATGATATTATAATGTATGGCTTTACTTGAGGGCAAAACCCATATCCTGTGCTTTTTTGAATTCCTTGTTGGGCCAGTACAGTACTCCCTAGTAGTTAAATACTCAACAGGTGCTTATCACACATTACATTGAACAGTTTTTAAAATATGTTAAACATTAAAAATAAATAACTACCAAGTGTGATTATGAATGAAAGGTAACTAGTTCTTCAGGAACTAGTTTAGACTACTTAAAAATTTAAACTATAGGCTATATTAGCTGGCTAGATATATGCATTGGTGATTTCTATATTTTCTTATATATATACTTTCTTAAAGCCTCTATTACCTTAGATATTACCTATTTAAGTATAAATTTCTTAGAGCCAATTTTTAGAGTTGCCTGTTTTCCAACTCCAAGCATTTAATGGCTTTTTAAAATAGCCATTTCTCCTTTTATCTTTTAAAAATTCATTATTTATTTCCTCCAACAGTACCAATAATTCTTTCCAAGTTTAACACTCTTAGGTTTATTATTATACATTTTAAAACAATCCCTCAGTTGTGTTACTGAAAACATCATAGATGATTATAACGAAGATTGTTGAACGCCCCAGCTGTTTTTCACTATTAGGGTTTCCCCAGTGTAGACCAACTATGGACCGAGCACCAGCTTATGTCTTTCTGTGTTCCTTCATTAGCCATGAGGTCTGTTTTGGTGCTTGGGTGGAAGACTGTTCCTCAAACACTATTATTTTTTTCCCAGACAAGAAAACCATAGTGAAGAAAAAAAAAAACTCGATAAACCTCCTGAATTTCTGCAATGTTTTAGGAACTTGTTATTATACCTGAAAGCTTCATAACAATTTTATGAGACAAGTAGTAACATATTTTTCTAAAAGACAGGAAGCCTGGGGAAGCTGAGGAACTCACCTAAAGTTAAATTGCTAGTAACTAGTTGAAGTGGGATTTAAGCCTACAGGTCAGTCTGATCTCAGTCTATATAGTTTTAACACTACCCTCTGTCACTTTTTACTCATGACTTTGGACACAGTAGTATTATTTGTATAGTTAAAATATGAATGATTAGGCAAAGTAGGCCATTTCAACTGCTCACGCTACCAGGATATTGGAATACCTCCTACTTTTCTTCGTGCATACTTCAACTCTCTGGATATGTATTAATCTTAAAAAGAAACAAATGTTTCACAGTAACTTTAAAAAAGATGTAATTTTTGCTATAGACTTGAGTCTAGTTCTCACTTTTTCACATTCACTCAACACCTACTGAAAACTCCCATTCACGTTGAGTCAGCTAGTAAGGTGTATAGAGAGTTCTGAAGCTTATGAATAAGAAAATTGGGATGACAACCAGTGTGTAAGTCTTTCTCTTAAAGAGAGAACTTGAGGTTTAAATAATAAGTGACTGTCTTAATTAGCATGTTGATTCCTCTGTAAGAGTACGTTTTTATAGTACTGACTCATGTGAGACTTATTAGTCACCTAGAGCAAGTATAACATAATGAAGAAGAGAAAGAATTAATTATTTTATTTATGCTATAAAGTATTTTAAAACTTGTATTTGTCTTTAGTGGAACTGTGTGTTTCTGTTTGCAATTAGTGTTTTCCATAAGAGCTTTGAGCCTAAACTGGTCTTCCTTATGGTAGGTATTCTGAGAATGTTATCTTCCTCAAAAAGCTCAAAAAATGATAAGTTAAGAAGAGATAAGGCAGAGACGTTTGCTTCTAGACCTTCTACCACATGGTAAGAAGATTCTGCATAAGACCTGTATTGAGTAATTTTCTTGCATCACTGTGCTTGCAGGAAGGAGAAATTTCTAGAAGTACCCAAATCACAAATGCGTGAAGAATAAAATGAAAAATTATGATGCAAAATTAGAGCAATGAGAAAGCATTTGTGAAGAAGCAGGGTTACCCTGCTTATGATGCTAATACGGCAGCTAAAATAAGGAGATTGAGCCTTCTTATTTTATTGAGCCTCCTTATTGTGCAACAAGGCTGAGTGGCTGATGACAAGATTCCTATATTAAGCTGGGATGCTGGAATAGGCCAGAGTGTTCTTAAGTCAGTAGTACTAGCTGGGTCTCAGAAGAAACAAATTTAATGCTCTGGATGAAATTCGATTTAGTCCTGTTTTTCCAAAATATTGGAGAGCAGGGCCTGTTAAGAAAGGTGAACAGTGGTAGAATTTGAATGCTTTGAGCTGAGACCCTCTTCATTGTGTTACTTTTTCTTTTTGTTACCTTCTTTTTTCTTTCTTACAATAAAACAGCGACACTCGAGGAGTAGTGGTGAATGGTAAATGATGCAAATCTTTGCAGGGACTGAAACCGAGCTTGTAATAACCTGAGTTTCTAAAATTGCATTAAGGTGACTCCATATTGTCAGAGCCCTTAACCACTTGCCAAAAGCAGTATAAACTCTCTCCTTGGGAAGATAATGTAAGCCTAAATTGAATTTTAAATCTTTTATATACAATAAATAAAGGCATCCAAGTAAATAAATAATAAAAAGGGCATATAAGTAATATAATACGATCAAAATTTAAGAGAAACAATAGATAATGGAATAGTCCCATAGGAAATCCAGAGAAGGGAGGTATCAGACACAGAATTTAAAGTAACTATGCTGATTTCGTCCAAGGTAATTTTAACAGAAAACTAAATGGGAACTCTAGAACTAAACAAACAAACAAAAGCTCTGAAATTGAGAATGCAATAGTGAGTATGACGTCATTAAATCCAGCAGTAGAGAAGGTTAGTGAATCAGAGGATGGTCCAAGGATCTTTTTTAAAGACAGAATATTGGTAAAATAGTATGAGAAACTTAGGGGATAGTCTGAGAAAGGCCTAAGTGTGGAAAATTAGTGTTCCTGGAGGAGAGGAGAAAGAAAATAAAACAGAAGTGTATTTGAAGTGATGATGAACTTATAATTTATCAAAAATGATTGAGGACATTAAACCAAAGCAAAATCACACATAAGCGCATCACAGTAAAACTGCTGAAAACAAAGACAGAGAAATACTTAAAAGCAATCAGAAAAAATTTTTTAATAACTCCAAAGGAATAACAGTAGGGTTAACCATCTAAACTCATAATATTTAGCTAAAGCCGTGTTGGGAGAAATTTGTAGTTTTAAATACACATATCAGAAAGGAAGAAAGATGAAAGTCAATGACCTAAATAGAAGCAACGGAGGCTAGAAGACAATGAAATGAGGTGAAAGAAAATAACTGTTAATCTAGAATTCTATTTCCAATGAAAATATTCTTTATGAATGAAAGTGAAATGAAAACATTTTCCCCACAGCCAAAAACTGAGGGAAATCATCACTAGCAAGTCCACACTGAAAAAACTAATAAGCATGACCTTCTGAAAGGACAAATAATTCCCAAAAGAAGACTGGAAATGCAAGAAAAACTTAAGAAAGCCAAAAAGGGTAAATGTTTGGGAAAACCTGTAGAAATATTTACTGTTAAAATAATAATAATAATATCATCTTTGAATTTTAAAATATAGAGAGTTAAAATATGTGACAACGGTATCATCTGAATGTGAAGAGTGGTAAACGGGTCACATGTTTAAGGTTCCTGCTTTGTCTTGAAGAAGTGAAAGAACTACATTATGTCAGACTTTGATGAACCAACAATCTGTGTTTTAATCCCTCAGGGTAAACCCTCCACCCCTCAATTTAAAAAAAAAAACAGTAAGGAGTTTATAATTAAAATAGTCAGTTATTCAAAGAAGGTAAGAAAGAAAAAATGTAATGTCGAATGGTAATACTTTTAACTTGATTCTCTGTGGTCAGAGAAAATTTGCTCAAATTCAATATGTGCTAAGTCAGAAAGTATGTCTTAACATATTTAAAAGGATTAAAATAAAAAAATTAAAATTAAAAATAAAATAGAGTATGCTCACTGACTACGGTGAAGTTAAGACAAAAGTCAATGATAATAAATAAATAAATAGAATATCCCCAAATGTTTGGAAAAGAAATGATACACTTCTAAATAATTTGTGAGTCAAAAGAAATTACAATGGAAATTAGAAAATATTTTTAAATGTTAATAAATATGCTACCAGTCAATTTCATGGTATGTATGCTATGCTAAAAAAGAAATTTTTAGTTTTAAATTCATATGTTGGAAGAGAAAAAAAGATTAAAGTACATGAGCTAAGCATCAAGAAGTTAGAAAAAACAGTAAATGAAGCCTGAAGAGATTAGAGGAAAGATAGAAATCATAAAGAAGAGATAAGAAATCAATGATAGATTTTTAAAAAACTCACATAGATCAACAAAAGCCAAAAGTGATACTTTGGAAATAATAAAATTGAGAAACCCTTTATGAGACTGATCAAAGGGGAAAAAGGACAGAGAAAATGCACAAACACAACATTGGAAATGAAAAGTTACATTTCTAAATGCCCTTATATATCAACTTCGTGCCGAGTAAATTTGAAACTTTAGATGAAATTAACAGTTTGAAAAAGTGTAACATTAAAACTGATGAGCTGATGCAGGAAGAAACAGAGAATATGAATATTCTTGAATAAAGATATTTTCCAGTGAATTTTATAAAGTATTTTTAAATGCTAATTTCTGTGCCCTTTTATGAAGAATACAATTGGAGAAAGCACTTCCCAGCTCACTTTATGAGGCTAGTATAATTTTTATAATAAAACTTAAAAGGTTATTAAAAAATGCAAATTATAAGACAAACTGACTCATAGTTTGAAAGTCCTAAAAGTTCAATTAGAAAATTGAATCAAGAAATATATAAAAATATGTAAAATAGTGACCTTGTTTGATTTATTTTACAAGTGCAAGGTCATTTTAATATTAGAATAATTAATCAGTGTAGTCCACATGGACACCATAAATGAGAAAATGATGTGATCATCTCAGTAGAGTCAGAAAAAATACTTGATGAAATTTAATATTATTGATAGTAAAGATTCTAAAAACAAAATAAAAGTTCATTAATTTGATACAAGGTAATCTAAAAATGGAACTGCCTTTTGATCTGGCAATTCCACTGCTGGGATTATACCCTAAGAATTTTGAAACACCAATTCAGAAGAACCTATGCACCCCAATGTTAATAGCAGAACTATTTACAATAGCCAAGTGCTGGAAATAGCCTAAGTGCCCATCAGTAAATGAGTGGATCAAAAAACTATGTTACATTTACACAATGGAATACTATGCAGCAGAAAGAAAGAAGGAGCTCCTACCCTTCACAACAACATGGATGGAACTGGAGAGCATTATGCTAAGTGAATAAGCCAGGCAGTAAAAGACAAATACCATATGATCTCACCTATAAGTGGAACCTAATTAACAAAACAAACAAGCAAGCAAAATAGAACCAGAGACATGGAAATAAAGAACAAACTGAAAGTAACTAGAGGGGAGGGGGAAGCAGAATAATGGGGGAAAGAAAGGGGAGGGTCAAGTCAAAGAACATGTATAAAGGACCCAAGGACAGACAATAGGGGGGAGGGCAGGGGACAGTAATGGGGGGAAAATGAGGATGACTACAATTGAACAATAAAAATAAGATAATCTAAAACAAACAAAAAACTGAATGGTGATATTTTTAGCTTGATTCTTTGTGATCAGAGAAAACTGAAATTCAGTATGTCTCAACTATAGCAGATGTCATATTCAGTGGTAAAATAATAAAAATTTTCTCTCCGAGATAGGAACAATGGTAAGGGTACTGGCTATCATCACTCTTTTTTTGGTATATATTTATTGATTTTAGAGACATAGGGAGGAGGAGAGAGACATTGATCAGTTGCCTCTCATACACACCCTGACTGGGGTTCAAACTCATAACCTAGGTATGTGCCCTGACCAGGAATTGAACCCACAACCTTTTTGTGTATGGAATGATGCTCCAACCAACTGAGCCACTTGGCCAGGGCTTGGCTATCATCACTCTGAGTTGATCCTTTACTTTAGGTTCTAGCCAGTGCAATAAATCAAGGAAGAGAAATAAAAATATTACAACTGGAAAGGAAAGAAAATGCTAATATTCATGCACAATGTAATTTTATGCTTAGGAAATCCAAGAGAATCCCTGATAAGTTATTGGAATTAACAAATGATTTTAGAAAGTTTTTACACAGAAATTTGATATGAAATATCACTTGTATTTTTTTATATTAGCAATGAGTTAGGAAGTTAAATAAAATAACAATTATAATAGCATTAAACACACACAACAAATACTTAGGAATAAATATGACAAAGGTTTTGCAAGACTACTATTCAAAACACAATAAAAAATAAAGAGAGAAAAATTTAAAAGACCTAAGTAAACAGAGGAACATAGCTGAAGTCATTATTTCAAATATGTCAATTTTCCACACATTGAGCCACTGGATTTGGTGAAACCCAGTGAAAATTCTGATGGATTTTTATGTAGAAATCAAGAATTTGACTCTAAAACTTATATAACAATGCAAAGAACCAAGAGCCAAGCCTAATCAACTACCTTAGTAAAGAACAAGATGAGAAAACTTCATCTATCTGATATTAAACTTAATATGAAGTTACAGTGATAATAATAGTGGTGCTAGACCAAGGATGGATCGATTATCATAATAGAATAGTGCTCAGAAGTAAACCCACACACATATATCTATTTATGATAAAGAGGGAACTACAGAACATTAGAAAAAAGAGGATCTTTCCAATAAATTGTTCTGGGCCAACTAGATATCCACACAGACAAAAGTGGTATGTGATCCCTGCCTGAAACCACATGTGAACATCAATGCCAAAACCATGTTAGATCTTCATGAAAACAATATAGAGTGTTTTCATTAGTTTGGGGATAGTGATAGACTTTTTTAAGTAGCACACAGAAAACATTAATCATAAAAGAAAGATTGATAAACTCAAGTATCTTAAAGTTAAGAACTTCCATTCATCAAACAAGTGAGAAGGCAGGTCATAGAGTGGAAGAGCATATCTATAACACTTACAATCAATGAAAAGCTTGTATTCAAAGTGTATGAAGGATTTTAAGAAATGGACAAGATATGGATAAGAAAGAGATGAAAATAAACACAGAATTAATCTACATAGAGAAAGAAATACTAAAAATATACAACAGAAATGATCAACAATGTTATTTTCTGAAATATTACTGAAGTCAACAGAGTTTGGCTAGATTGATAAAGAAAACTTGTAAGTAATATTAATAAAATGGACATAACTATATATTCTGTACAAAATAAAAGATACAGTGAACAATTTTGTGGCAATATATTGAAGACAGACAAAATGAATAATTTTTTTAAATGACATCAAAAACTGACTCAAGAAGAAACAGAAAATTAGAAAGTCTTAGGATTATTATTTTTATTAAAAAAAAAACCTAGCAGGGACAAATTGTTTTCGAGGAAACTCCTATCAAGCATTTAAGAAGGAGATGATTACAATCTTACTAAATGTTTTCTTGAGAATAGGTAAAGCAGGAATATTTCAGGCTCATATTATTAGACTAATTTTACCTCGGTAACCAAATTATAAACAGGTGTTGTGATAGATAAAATGTGTGCAAATTCTTTGATGTTCTTTCCATAGACAGGCCGTGTTTATATCCCTTCCTCTATGATATTCACTGCCTGAGATTTTTTGCCAATAAAAGATAGAGCAAATGGTGCTATGCTGGTTCCTGGCCTAGCTTTTAAGAGGACTGGCAGGTACTGCACTGGTCTCTTGGAGCCCTGAGCCACTGTATGAGAAGTGCAACTCTCCTGTTACATGGACCATGTGGACTGGCCTCACGGTTACATCGAGGGGCCCTGCTGAGCCTGGCCTTCCAGCCTTCCTTGCTAAGGCACCAGGCATTCACTTCAATTTGTCTTGAACTTCAGCCCAGTCTATTCACTACTGAATGCCCCTGAGGGATCCCAGTCAGTGCCGTAGGAGAAATTTCCCAGTGAAGCCTACCCAATTTTCCAACACAATCAAGAGACGTGGTCAAAGTGTTGCTGTTGCAAGCCTCTGTGTTTGGGAGAACTTTGTTATGTGGCAATAAATAGCTGGAAAAGATTGCAGTCCAGTGTCAGGCATGAACAGAGATACGAAAATCCTAAACAAACTATTGGCAAACCAAATCCAGTGAATTCTAAAAGAAGAACACATCATGACCAAATTGGGAGTATTCCAAGCATTTGAGATAATTTATTGTTAGAAACATCATTAATGTAATTCACTGCATTAATAGATTAAAGAAGACAATTTTATTTCAATAAATGCAAGCAAAGCACTTGATCTAAGTCAATACACGTTTGCTATAAAAACTCGTAGAAAAATAGGAATGAAAGGGTGTTTTTAAATCTTGATAAGGTCTATCAAAAATAAACAGCAAACATCATTTTTTTTTTATTGTTGTTCAAATACAGTTGCCTCCATTTTCCTGTGACCACTTGCCCCCACCCACCCCACCTACCTCCCACCCTCCATCCTTCCCTCCTTTGTCTTTGTCCCTGGGTCCTTTATACATGTTCCTTGACGACCCTTCCCCTTCTTTTCCCCGTTATCGTTATGCTAAGTGCAGTAAGCCAGGTGGTGAGAGACAAATACCATATGATCTCACCTGTGAGTGGAACCTAATCAACAAAACAAACAAGCAAGGAAAATAAATAACAGGGAAAGAGGGCAAATGTCATTCTTAAAGATAAAATGTATTAGCTTTTCATTTAAAGTCACAAGGTTGTTTATCATCATTTCCACTTAATATTGATGATCCTGCTCACATGGTAATTCATGAAAAAGGAATATGAAGCATTAAAAAATACCACTTGCCCAGTAACAAAAACAGATACAGAGTAACCAGTCTAACAAAAGATAGGCAAACTGTATGGAAAAAAGTGAACAGTTTGTTTAAATACATTAAAGAAGACCTCTATTAAATGAAAAGATGTATTTTGTTTCTTGAAAGACTCAATATCATAAAGATTTGTGTTTTCCCTCAGTTAATTTTTATAACTAATGAAATTCCAATAAAAATTTCAATAGATTTTTAGTGAAACTTGACAACTGATTCTAAACTTTTATATAAAGGAGCAGAAACCCAAGAGTAGACAAAATGTTCTTAATGAAGGAAAATAAAAAGAAAAATAAGGTGGGATGACTGGCTGTATCAGGTATAATGTCTAATAAAATTATAGTCATTCATATATTTAATATTTGTGAAAGGATAGGCATACAGATCAATGGAATGGAATAGAATCCCCCAAATAATACAGAAAATATAATTTCTACTGTTATACATGTAATATCTATAATAATCAAGGAGTACTAAATATTATAGGGATATTTCAGTTGCAGCTGTAAACTGATTAAGCCATCAAACAGTTTTGTTAAAAGGATCACTTAGAAGGGGCTGAAGATCCACAGGAAATCTGTTTTTCAAGGGCAGAGAGTTCATGACAATCAGAATTGTCTGTCTGCACCAGAGCAGAACACCTGTGACTGTGGCATGGCTCCACCGAGGGGACATTCTGTCCTCTCTATTGCCTGATTAGTTCCTAAGCACTTAAAGAATCTACTTCAGGTATTGAGATGTTCTCTCCTTAATTGAGTTTCTCTGGGCTAGCTTTAAAAACAGTGTATCACCCTCTTTGCTGTACTCTCTTTGTGAGAAATATAAATTACTAATGTATCTTTGGACTCGAGACACAGTAATGAAATGTATTTATATGTTTGCTCTATCAGGTTGAGTTTCTTGAAGATAGATAGCTCTTTTTATAGGCAGCAGTTTTTGCCAGTCTGTGCACTAGATATTGAAGATACAGAAATAAATATGTATTGAGACGTGGCTGGGTTCCTGAAAAGGACTGAGGGAAAAGGGTGGCTGCGGGGAGGAAAAGGGGAAAGAATGGAGGGGTGGTAACATCTTTTGAATTATCTGCTATGCTCCCCTCACTGTGCTAATCACATTTACGTAGATGGAGTTATGGAATTATAGAACTGGAATGGACTTTGAGACCATTTGTCAAATCTTCTTATTTTACGGAAATAACTAAGCTCCAAAGAGGTTTTGCAGCTCATCCAAGGTCACCTGGCTATTTGGTTGTAGAAAGCACTAAAATCCAGACATCCTGACTCCTGGGCCAGTGTTGTTTTCCTCTGTATCATGTTGCTTCTTGTTCTGGCCTTCCTAAAATAAAAGGGCAGAGTTTTGCGTCCCAGAACCCGTGTATATTATTTGACCTCCGCTCACCACCAGAATGTCCCAAGGCTTCCAAACTAACAATTTTAAATTTGCTTAAGACGTTGTTTGTATCGTTACCTTGGTTTCAGAATTCATATGGATTATGTGATTTAATACTAAATTATGTGCATGGTTTAGTCTCTACATCTGCAAAATACAAATATCATTAAATTATTCTAATTTACATCAGAGAGAAAAATATCCATATGAATCCTGGGCTAGACAAGTAGTATTATTCTTATTTAAAAACTCAAGCATATGTACATTTACAGAATTAAGCATTTTTAATGCTTTTTTTTACTGTCTATAATTATGTCAGGTCAAAACCTCTCCCTAAAATTTAGCTTCAACCCAGATTATATTCAATCGATCAAGGCACTTTTATTTAATATTTGCTTTTACTGTTTTCATAGTTTAATGATCCACTTAATTTTCTGAAGCCTAAAGTGTTTTTGAATAAGCTTTGCCTTCAGTTCCTATTAGGATTTCTTCTCTCTCATAAAACACTTGGTCTCATTTAGATTGCAAGAACAACACAATAAAATAAAATACTTTTCATGGTTTCTAATACTGTTTCAATATGAATGTGTACCATTAAGCTACCTAGTTATAAAAAAATTCTACTATCAGGCACAATATTGAAGTTTTAGATGTAGGGCCTTTAGCCACTTCCAAACAACCACTGATCATTTGTCAGAAATCTGAGCTCAGTCGAATTTCCCTGTTCCCTGGAGACAGAAGGTACAGGAAGGGGAGCCATTGTGAACAGACGCAAAAGATGCTCAAAATACCACTTAACTTCTGTTTTCTGTGTCATTAGAGATACTTTGACTAACATTCTCTCAGGCTGCTAAAGAATGTTTTGGAAGATTTTTCCTGTTTCCTGACCTCTGTCAAAGCAGGCATTTGATGAATCAATTTGAGAATCTCAAATTCTCAGCTTTTCCTGAAACCGAGTATCTGAAACCCTAACTGTATCAGTAATGGATTGCTATGAGAGTCTGTTTACTAAAATCTGCAGAAATGATGCTGTTTGTTGTGAATATGACTTGACTGTATTTCAGTTCCACTGTTCCACTGTGGCTGTGTATGTGTGCGTGCGACTGTGTGTATGTTAATTGGTGTTTCATTCTATTTTCTCATTTATAAATGACCAATAGCTGAGGGAGCTATTTGGAAGCAGGAATGATTGTGGCTCTGCTGCTCCACCCTGACACTCTGCTCCTTTGGGAGGAGGGCCCTGCCGTTGGGCTGGGGGCCGCCCCTCACGCAGTCACACACTCACACACCCTGTGCTCTGCCACAGGGTGGACAACCGGCCTGACTGGGCCAACGACAACGGCTGCAGTGACCTGGCCAGTGTCCTTCTCTACAATGTTCTAAACAGGAACTGATAGAGGAAATGTGTCTTTTCTCTGTCCTCAGGAGCTGTGAAAATAAAACATGTGTTTAGGAGCCGTGCAAGTGTGGCCACGTCCCCTGCCGTGTGAAAACACTGAGTAGGGCCATCACACAGTGGTGAATAAAATGGGGCAGAGAGAGAAAGCAGAGACAGGGCTGATGACACTTGAGTCCCTTGCCTGGCCCTGTTCCCAGATGGGCTGTTCCTGTTTTTCTTTGATTCTGGGGCATAATCCAGGACCTTCAGGAAATACTGTTTTCATGCAAATAGATTTGAGTTGTCTCTTCCTCAAAATACAATTAGCTATCTAACTATTCTTTCCTTTAAAAAAATGGCAAAAGTAAGAAAAGAAAGCTGCTAAAAGTAGGCACTTTTTAGAGATAAGTCACATACATCTTACATGGATGGTGGATGAACAGCAACTTGCTAGGGTGGTTCATCCTTACTAGGTTAGTTTATGGAGATGTCCACCGATTTTCAAATCAGAGAAAACATCCTTACATTACCTCTCCCTAGGGGTCTTCACTTCTCACCAGGCGCTCTTGGAAGTCGGGCCAGGTGTTCGGGACTAAGGGGGGACATCTGGCTGAGCAGACTGCTTGCTCTAGGCCACAGTACTTCTGGTCTAGTCAGTGTCCCGAAGCTACTCAGGAATGCACTAAAGAGAAGTGACTCACTTGCCCACTGGGCCAAATTTGGTTGTACCAAAACGTGCTTTCACAGAAATCTGTAACACTGATGTTGTATCAAATGCATCTATTCTTGCTAGCACATTTATAAACAACTTTTTAAACAGAAAACTTGATAAGGTTTCTGAACAGGAATTTAAAGCAATTTCATGATAGCGTTAGTTCCTGTAGATCCATAACATTTCAATGAGGAGTCAGGTAATAATATCCTGTTTACTAGAGAGAAGGATAAAGAAGGGCAGAGGATGTACTTGCTCCTAGTCATCTGAGTGGTGTAAATGTAAGAGGAAGAACAGTTTGTTGAAAAGTTAAACGGATTGAGAGGCATAGCTTTGTCTTGAATTCACAAGAAGGATCTGAAGTTTTTCCTGTGATCATAAAACACTTTAATTTTTTTGAAAGCTGTTACACCTCTGAAATGTGCTGTAATAATATCAGCTTCTGGCAATGAAGCTGACATATTTCAGTCCAAAGTACACACACACAGATGCCACTTTAAAAACCACAATCCAGCATTACCCATGATGTGATCCAACTTCATGTATCACATTCCTGACTCTATGAGTAGCAATGCTTGCAAGGAAATGTTGCATTTTAAATCCATGATGTCAATATGAAGTTTCACACAGTAAAAGTGCACACAAGGAACAACGGCAGCACATCATTTGTTGACAACACTTAAAACTACATCTAGGTGTAGATATTCTCCTGCACATTTTAGGCAGAGTTTAGCTGTTTGTTGTCTGTTTAGGTTAGAGTTTAATTCAATGTTTGAAGAACATTGCCTGAGTACTTTTGTTCTTAATCATCGTTATAATATAAAGTCATTGTGATTTTATATATAGTAGTATGTTTTCTTTTCCAGAACTTAGCGTCATTTTAACCAACTGTCTTCCATGTAACATATGCTTTTACTAATGGATCATAATATATTAATAAAATGTTAATACATTGCATTTATTCATATATTTCATTGGAAACAATGAATAATCTTTCTTAATTACAAGATAAAATGAGTTCTAAAAGATTGAGACAAATTTAAGGTGTGAAATAATTATTCTTGAGTAAATGCAGGTAGTGATGTGATTTCCATGCACACTGATGTAAATGTCATTACTGACTTACATTTTCTTTTTTAAGTATATTTTATTGCTTATGCTATTATACTTGCCCCATTTTTTCTCCCCTTTATTCCCCTCTGCCCTGCACCCCCCTCCCTCCAGCATTCCCTGCCCCCACTTAATTCATGTCCATGGGTTGTACATATAAGTTCTTTGGCTTCTCCATTTCCTATACTATTCTTAATCTCCCCCTGCCTATTTTGGGCCTACCAATTATGTTTCTTATTCCCTGTATCTTTCCCCCATTCTCCCCTCTTCCCCTCCCCACTGATAATCCTCCATGTGATTTCCATTTCTGTGATTTTGTTCTTGTTCTAGTTGTTTGCTTAGTTTTTGTTTTTGTTTTTAGGTTCAGTTGTTGATGTCAGTTTGTTGTCATTTTACTCTTCATAGTTTTTGATCTTGTTCTTTTTCTTAGATAAGTCCCTTTAACATTTGACATAATACAGGCTTGGTGATGATGAACTCCTTTAACTTAACCTTATCTGGAAAGCACTTTATCTGCCCTTCCATTCTAAATGAAAGTTTTGCTGGATAGAGTCATCTTGGATACAGTAATCTTGCCTTTCATGACTTTAAATATTACTTTCCAGTCCCTTCTTGCATGTAAGGTTTCTTTTGAGAAATCAGCTGATAGCCTTATGGGCACTCCTTTGTAGGTAACTGTGTCCTTTTCTCTTGCTGCTTTTAAAATTCTCTCCTTCCCTTTAATCTTGGGTAACTTAATTACGATGTGTCTTGGTGTGTTTCTTCTTGGGTCCAACTTCTTTGGGACTCTCTGAGTTTCCTGCTCTCAAATGTCTAGTTCCTTTGCCAGACTGGGGAAGTTTTCCTTCATTATTTGTTCAAATAAATTTTCAATATTTTGCTCCTCCTCTTCTCCTTTGGCACCCCTATGATTTGGATGTTGGAGTGTTTAAAGTTGTCCCAGAGGTTCCCCAGCCTCTCCACATTTTTTTGAATTCTTGTTTCTTCATTCTGTCTTCGTTGGATGTTTATTTCTTCCTTTTCTCCCAAATCATTGATTTGAGTCCAGGTTTCCTTCCCTTCACTGTTGGTTCCCTGTATATATTTGCCTTTATTACACTTCATGTAGCCTCCATTTCTTCCTTTATTTTGTGACCATACTCATTTCTGTGAGAACCCTGATTACCAATGTTTTGAACCCTGCATCTGCTAGATTGTCTATCTCCTCGTTGCTTAGTTCTTTTTCTGGAATTTTGATCTGTTCTTTAATTTGGGCCATATATTTTGTCTTGGTGCACCTGTTACATTGTAAGGGGCAGAGCCTTAGGCATTCCCGGCGTGGGGGCAACCCAGGTTGCTGAGTTGTGGTACTGTCTGTAGAAGAGGGGTTAGAGAAGGAACAATGCAGCTTGTGCAGATCTCCACCTGCTTTCAGTCACTTCCCCTGCTACTTACAAGTGGATTGTGCTCTTTCAGGTGCTGATTCCCAGGTGGGTGGGTTTATGTACGTTTTAGGACCCCATGAGTTTCTTCAAGGGACTTTCCTATGAGAAAGAATTTTTCCCGCTACTGCAACCCCCACAGCTTTTTACAGCCAGGGGTTTTGAGGCTTTATTTCCCCCATGCTGGAACCCTGGGTTGTGTGGTTTGTCTCACTCCCCACTTGTTCCTCCCGCCTTATCTACATGTGAATATGGGATATCCCGGTCTGCCAGCTGCCACCTTGCCACCAGTCCTCTTCATCCAGGCTTCCTGTCTCCACCCCTCCTACCAGTCTGGATGAATATTTCCTCTTTAATTCTTTGGTTGTAGGACTTCCATGCAGTTTGATTTTTTGGAAGTTCTGGTTGTATTTTAAAAAAATTTTTTTAGTTTTTAAAAATAAAAAATACATATATTGTATTGATTATGCTATTGTAGTTGTCCCATAACCCCCCTTCACTCCCCTCTGCTCTGCATACCCACTTCTGCCCACATTTCCCCCCCCACCCTTTAGTTCATGTCCATGGGTCATACATGTAAGTTCTTTGGCTTCTACATTTCCTACACTATTTTTACCCTCCCTGTGTCTATCTTCTACCTACCATTTATGCTACTTATTCTCTGTACCTCCTCTCTCCCCCCCCTCCCCTGTTGATAACCCTCCATGTGATCTCCATTTCTGTGGTTCTGTTCCTGTTCTAGCTGTTTGCTTAGTTTGCTTTTGTTTTTGTTTTAGGTGTGGTTGTTCATAACTGTGAGTTTGCTGTCATTTTTACTGTTCATATTTTTAATCTTCTTTTTCTTAGATAAATCCCTTTAACATTTCATATAATAAGGACTTGGTGATGATGAACTTCTTTAACTTGACCTTATCTGAGAAGCACTTTATCTGCCCTTCCATTCTAAATGAAAGTTTTGCTGGATTGAGTAATCTTGGATGTAGGTCCTTGCCTTTCATGACTTGCAATACTTCTTTCCAGCCCCTTCTTGCCTGTAAGGTCTCTTTCCAGAAATCAGCTGATACTCTTATGGGAACTCCTTTGTAGGTAACTGTGTCCTTTTCTCTTGCTGCTTCTAAGATTCTCTCCTTATCTTTAATCTTGGATGATGTAATTATGATGTGCCTTGGTGTGTTTCTCCTTGGATCCAGCTTCTTTGGGACTCTCTGAGCTTCCTGGAATTTCCTGGAAATCTATTTCCTTCACCAGATTGGGGAAGTTCTCCTTCATTATTTGTTCAAATAAGTTTTCAATTCCTTGCTCTTCCTCTTCTCCTTCTGGTACCCCTATAATTTGGATGTTGGAATGTTTAAAGATGTCCTGGAGGTTCCTAAGCCTCTCCTCATTTTTTTGAATTCTTGTTTCTTCATTCTTTTCTGGTTGGATGTTTCTTTCTTCCTTCTGGTCCACACCATTGATTTGAGTCCCAGTTTCCTTCCCATCACTATTGGTTCCCTGTACATTTTCCTTTGTCTCTCTTAGCACAGCCTTCATTTTTTCATCTAATTGACAACCAAATTCAACCAATTCTGTGAGCATCCTGATTAACAGTGTTTTGAACTGCGCATCTGATAGGTTGGCTATTTGTTCACTGCTTAGCTGTATTATTTCTGGAGCTTTGATCTGTTCTTTCATTTGGGACATTTTTTTTTTTTGTCTTGCTGTGCCTGTTATATAGTAAGGGGTGGAGCTTTAGGTGTTCACCAGGGTGGAACAACCCACATCACTGCATTGTGATGCTGTATGTGGGAAGGGGTCAGAGAGGGAAAAATGGTGCTTGCTCCACTCTCTGCTGGATTTCAATCACTTCCCCCTCTACCCACAAGCAAAGTGGGCTCTTCTGGTGCTGATTCCTGGGTGGGTGGTTTGTGTACATTCTAGGACCCTGTGGGTCTCTCCAACAAACTCTCCGGTGAGTCTGGGAGTGGCTCCTGCCAATGCCTCAACACCCACCAGTGTTTTCAATCAGAGGTTTAAGGGTTTATTTCCCCATGCAGGAACCCTGGGTTGTATGGTCTGTCTTGCTCCCCAGTAGTTCCTCCCGGTTTATCTGCATGCGAACGTGGGACTGCCCGCTCCACCAGCTGTTGTGTCACTGGGTCTGCCAGCTGCCCTCTCGCCTACCCCAGTCTGCCAGCTGCAGCCTTGCCACAGGTCCTCTTCACCCGGCTGCCCGTCTCCGCCCCTCCTACCAGTTTGTATGAATGTGTCTTCTTTAACTCCTTGGTTGTCGGACTTCCATACAGTTCAATTTTCTGTCAGTTCTGGTTGTTTTTTGTTTTTAAATTGTTGTTGTCCTTCTTTTGGTTGTGTGAGGAGGCACAGTGTGTCTACCTACGCCTCCATCTTGGCCCAGAACTCCAGTAACTTACAGTTTCACATTCATGTAATCTTATGATTCGTGTGCATGCCCTGTGTAGGGTAAACGGAGGCAGTCTGGCTTCCTCACCCAGATGTCTGGGTAACTAAGGGAAGTTTTACATAACCTTGAATGGACCTGATAAGTAATGTTCTCATAACCTTGAGACTGGGTCTGATAAATGGTTCCCATAGCCTTGAGTGGGCTCACATGTACAGTATGAAGCTCTGTTGGTATCCTGCCGGCTTTGTCTGTGTTCTCGTATTTAAGGGGGTAGGGACTCCCACTAGGTGCCACACAAGGGGATGGATGGCATGCAGGGGCAGGCAGGGGTACACACAGCTTGCAGTGTGTGTGGATCACCCACCCTTGAATAAAGGCATGTCAGACATCCCCACGGCTCTGTGAATAATCTTCCGTCTGCCCAAATCTTATGAACCTGACCAGCCTCAAATGGTCACAACACACCCTGTAAACAATGTTCCCAAAAGAGTAGTTGTTTCAGACCATGAGCGGATTAAATGTATGTTTTCCACCATGATTTAATGTAAAACAGTGCCACCCAAAGTGTTGTGTGTGCACCTTCAGCACCCAGGAGCACCTTAGAAATTTAGACTCTCACTAACTAGAATCTCTGTGTTGGCATGAGCTCAGGAATCTATGTTTTGACAAGCTGTCTCAGTGATTCAATGTATGGTAAAGTTTGAGAACCTCTAATACAGATATAATAGCATCTCAGTTCCTCATCTATCAATGCTGATTCAAACTTTGTATTCAAAAGCCACGAGAAGATCTGGGTTTTACCCTTCCCCCCACAGACACCAAAAATAAATAATCAGATGACTTTAGAGAATAAGTGGGTCAATGACTACTATTGTATTCAAAGTACTTCTTCATGGGGAGCTAGTCATTCCTTTAGCTTATGGGTTCTGAGTGTAAGTACCGGCTAGTTCTGGAAACAGGCAAGGGATTGTGACAATCCAGTGGGGCAAATGACTTCAGCCTAATGCTCATTTTTTATTAACAATTTTTGTTAGTAAACTTATAGAGCTGTGTCACCATTGCCACGATCCAGTTTTAGAACATTTGTATCACACCCCAGAATTCCCTTGAACCCATTTGAAGTCAATTCTCACTTCCACCTCTAGTCCCAGAAAACTTTTTAGCTGCTTTATTTCTCTATAAAATTGTCTCTTTAGACATTTTACATAAATGGAATCATACAATATGTTTGTGCCTGGCTTCTTTCAATTTTCATGATGTTTTTGAGGTTAATCCATTTTGTAGAATATAAATATTTTATTCCTTTTTATTGCTGAATAGTACTCCATTGAATGGACATCACATTTTGTTTATCCATTCACCAGCTGATGGGTATTGTAATACTGCGATGAACATTCATGTACAAGTCTTTGCGTGGATGAATTGTTATTTCTTGTGGACAGAAATATAGGGGTGCAATTGCTGAGTCGTATGATAAGCTTACATTTAAACTTTAAAAGAAACTACCCAGCTTATTTCCAAAGTGTCTATAGCATTTTGTATTCTGACCAACAGCGTATGAGACTTTGAAAACTCTCTACATCCTTGCCTACATTTGGTATTGTCTTTATTTTTAATTATAGCTATTCTAGTGGCTATGTAGTATAATTTTCTTGTGTTTTTTTAATTTGCATTTCACTAATAACTAATGATCTTGAGTACTTTTTATGTGGCTACAGCCATTTGTATGTTTTCTTTGGTGAAATGTCTATTTAAGACTATTTTTATATTTAGTTGTGTAACTTCTTATTGAATTATAAGAGTTCTTTATGTATGTTCAGCATAGATCCTCTACCAGATACATGATTTACAAATATTTTCTCTTGATCTGTGGGTTCTTCTTCATTTTTAATGGTGTATTTTAAGCACAAAAGTTTTTGAATTTTAAGAAATTTCAATTTATCAGTATTTTTTGTTATAACTTGTGATCATACCTAATAACTTTTTGCCTAATCAATGTCACAGAAATGATTCTCCTGTGTTTTCTTCTAGAAGATTTATAGTTTTATCTCTTTTTGTCAGTGATCCACTTTTTAGTTATCTGTTTGTGATCTAGTGAAATGACTATTAATGGTGTTGCTAAAGGGTTCATATTTTAAACATGTAAGGTCTGTCTAGAAAAAGTTCAGCCATTGTTAATATTATGAGAACAGTTTGTGTGGCATCGATGTAACCTGGCAGCCAAGGAGCGTGGACTGGGATACACATGTGAACAATGACGACTTCACTGTACTCATCAGTGGGGGCGGTAGACACAACTGAATGAACACGTGTACTGTGCAGCCATCACATTCAAAATGACTGAGTGTGTAAAGCAATGAATCTGCATCGAATTTTGTGTTAAGCTTGAACATTCCTCTGCAACATTCTAGAAGGCATGGAACAAGCAGAACACCTGAGAATATTGAACACATGCGGGCTGCAATCAACAAAGATTGGCAACTGACAGTATGAGAACTAGAAGCTGATCTGGGGGTTCCAAAAAGTACTGTGTCCAAGATTTTGATGCAGAATCTTGGCATGAAATGTGTCATGGCAAAATTCATTATGTGCCTTCTGCTACCAGAGCAGAAGGAACATCGTGCTACAGTTGCTAATGACTTGATTCAAACCACTATCAATAATCCAGATTTCCTCAAGAAGGTCATAACCAGAGACAAATCATGGGTCTACAGCTGTGATCTGGAAACAAAGGCCCAGTTGTCCCAATGGAAGTCACCTGGTTCTCCACGCATGAAGAAGGTGTGGCAAAGTCACAGCAAAATCAAAACCATGTTTTGAACAGTGGAAGAGATGCTGGGAGAACTGTGTGAGGTCCCAGGTGCCTATTCTGAAGGGGACTAAGGCATCATTGTCCTGTGTATAGTGTTTCTTGTATCTTGTATCTTCTTTAATAAATGTTTCTATTTTTTATAGTGCATGGCTATATACTTTCCGGATAGACCTCATCATATATGTTTTAAAGACATTCAGTTGCCTCAGCAGTATTTGTTGAAGAGAATGTGTCTTGGCACCTTTGTCAAAAAACTATTGAATATTAAGGTAAGGGTTATTTCTAGATTCTTAGTTCCACTGACCTCTATGCCTCTATGCCAATACCGTACCGTCTTGATTACTGTAATGTTATGGTAAGTTTGGAAATCAGGTAGAGTAAGGCCTCCAACTTTGTTCTTTTTCAAACAAATTATTTTTTGGCTATTCATATTGCTAGTAGAATTTCAAGTCATTCTGGAAGGAAGGTTCAATCTGTGATACAACCATATTAGGAATGGAAATACAATATTTTATAAATATATCAACTTGAATGGATATGTAAGGGCTTCTGTCAGCAGTGGGGGAATCTAACAAATAACATAGGACAGTATTTTCTGATTTTTAACTTATGCTAATTTTTTTCACAAAGCCTGAGAAAATGTTGAGAACTCAGAAGCCTGTATATGATTGATAATTTTAATAAATCTGTTTTTTTAATTTTTATGCATATCTCTGCTAACTTGAATTTCTCTGTGGATACAGCTGCAGCTATATGTGCAGAACTTAACTGTATTAATCACGTCTTCTTGTTGAACCAATCATCCTTGATGCCCTCTGTTTAGTCCACTGACACTTCTTGTCTTTGTTATTGATTATCTGAATTCATCAATAAATTCTAAAAACCCTTCTTCAGTTGTATAATTTGACTATGAAAATTTTTTTATAGATAACTTTATTCAGATTGTATCAAACAAAAAAGATTTTCTGACAGTACGGTGTTAGTGAATTCATCAGTCTACAGGGAATTGTATTGACTTTGTCATTCTCTGTACAATAATTGTTGCTTTACTTTCTGTTCATATCTATGGTCCTAAAGTGAACTCTATTATTTGACAGAGGTACCTTATCAATCATTTCACTTGCTCTGTCCCTAATTATTGCTTTGCCAGTAGGATTCTGTATATTTCACCATTTATTTCACAACACCATAAAACTTTTGTATTCTTATCCTTATTACACAGCATGTTAGTTTCTGGGATACGTGAATGTCCTATTTTGCTTCAGAATTTCTGACAGTTTCTCATAGCATCCTTTGTATGTGTCAAAATGACACCAGTGTTTCTAAACACAACACACAATGAAATAGCTGGCAATGAAATTCCAAATTGAAACAATTTTCCTCATATTTTTGCAACATTTTGTTGTTGAAGCTGGTATTTCTATAATACTAACAGGAGAGTTAGTCATTAATGTGGCTTTATTAGTATCACTATTATTACTCATATTTGTTTTAAATCTTTTTTACTATGCCTAAAATCTTTTTAAACTTCTTCATCATAATGCCAATTAAAATACTTTTAATTAATTAATTTTTTACTCTGGGCTAATCATAACAACCATACACTTTTTGTGCTACTGTAGAAACCAAATTACATTGTTTGTAAAAGTTCTCTGGGCTGCCTCTCTGTGAAAAGTAAATAAGGTTTTCTTTAAAAATTCCAAAAGCACAACAAATCTAAGGAGACAAATAATGGACAAATTTAAACATTTCTAAAATAGAGTACTTCAGTCACAGAGTTAGCAAGGCCTAATGATATTACAGTTGACCCTTGAACAACATGGGTTCAAACTGCGTGGGCCCACTTAAGTGCAGATTTTTTTTTCAAAGATTTTGTTTATTTATTTTTTAGAGATGGGGAAAGGGAGGGAGGAAGAGAGGGAGAGAACAAGCATGTGAGAGAGAGACGTGGATTGGTTGTCTCTCCTAAGCGCCCCAACCTGGGACCAAACCTACAAGCCAGGCATGTTCCCTGTCTGGGAATCAGCCGGCGACCTTTCACTTTGCAGGACGACACCCAACCCAGCCGCACCTGTCAGGGTGCAGATTTGTTTTCAATAAATACAGTTAGCCCTTCATGTCTATAGGTTTCACAGCTGAGGATTCACCCAGCCACTGATGGAAAACAACGTTTTCACGTTCTCAATTGCAGATTCCCACTGGCAGATCGAAAACGGTTTTTGTTTTCTCATTTTTCAATTACGGTTCACTTTCAGTATTATTTTGTAGTGGTTTCAGGTGTACAGCATAGTGGTTAGACAGTCATATACTTTGAAAACACTGTTTTTGATCTGAGTTTGGTTGAATCCACAGATGTGGATGGAAAAGGCTGACTGCAGAGTCAAAGGTCATGTGGGGATTTCCAGCCCGGCTGGAGTCAGTGCTGCTAAACCTCTCCCCCTCCCGCCCCCTCCCCACCCCCCCCCGGAATTGTTCATGGGTCCACTGCCCTTGGATGATGGGTGTTTTGAGATTATCAGAGGAAACACACTGTGGAAATAAGGAGGCATTGCGGTTTATTTTACTATGCCTTGCCTAACAAATTTTTTAAAATTACAGAATCAAACATGTAGCTCAGGCTTCCTATCACATTATCCCTTACAGGGGTGTCCAACCCATGGCCAGGATGGCTATGAATGTGCCCCAACACAAAATCATACATCTACTTAAAACCTTTCTTTTTTGCTCATCAGTTTTCATCAGTGTTTGTGTATTTAATGTGTGGCTCAAGACAACTCTTCTTCTTACAGTGTGGCCCAGAGATGCCAAAAGGTTGGACATCCCCGCTAGAATATTCACAATATCTCTAGATGTATTAGCAAACTTGAATCACACTGTATAAAATTATGATTCCCAATTATGAAAACACAGTATTATATTCTGTAATTCGTGAACCTGGAGTTAAATAATATTATATATTGTTGTTATTCTTGTTATTTTCCTCTCTAAGAAAAAAAAAGAGTCAAAATTTATTAGTATTAGAAATCAGAAATACATTTCCGGTTTAGCTGGTGATTATAATTTTTTAAATTTATTTGTTTATTTTTATTCAGTTACAATTGTCTGCATTTTCTCCCCATCCCTCCACCCCACCCCAGCCAGTCCCACCTCCCTCCCCCACCTCTACCCTCCCCCTTGATTTTGTCCTTGTGTCCTTTATAGGAGCTCCTATAGACTCCTCTCCCCACTATCCCCTCCCCACTCCCCTCTGGCTATTGTTACAATGTTCTTAATTTCAATGTCTCTGGTTATATTTTGTTTTTTAAAAAGAGATAGGCTACCTGGACCAATGGGTTATTGTTCCAATTCCATTCTTTTTTTTTTTTTCTCTCTCTCTTCCTATTCATGGGCTCTTTTACTCATCACAAATATTATGGGATGAGTGCAGAGCAAAAGAACTTGACCATGAAATGTTAGAAATGTAAGAAACCAATTAAAATATCCTGACACCATTCAAAGACCATTGTTTCCTACAGGTGTTTATGACATGTAGTAACACAAAAAGAATGTCAACCTTATGGTATAGTGACTGAGTCCAATGAACTTGTGTTTGATTCAAATCATGTGGGTTTTTTGGGGCTTGTTCAGAGTTACTATAAAAACTGAAATGGATTCACCAGACATGTTTCTTTACTCCCCCCCCCCAGCCCAGCAACCATCAAAGATTATTGGGCACTTTATTTTTTTAACATTTTTTAACTTTTTTAAAAAGATTTTATTTATTTAGTTTTAGAGAGGGGAAGGGAGGGAGAAAGAGGGGGAGTAAAACATCAATGTTTGGTTGCCTCTCATGTGCCCCCTACTAGGGACCTGGTCTGTAACCCAGGCATGTGCTCTGACTGGGAATTGAACCAGTGACCCTTTGGTTCTCAGACCGGCACTCAATCCACTGAACTACACCAGTCAGAGCATTTTTAAACTTTTTTAATTGTATTTTTTTCATTGCCATTTAGCCCCCTATTTATTTTATTTTTAGACTATTTAAAAATTTTAAAATATTATTTTGAAATTTAAAATGCATATTAGTACAAAACCAAAATGTGTTCATTGTACAAAAACTAAACAACAGAGGAAAATATATTTTGTATTGTATATTGAAAATTCTTCTGTATAAATGTTAGTGTCCAAAAAAGTCTCATCTTTTCTTTTGTGTTTTTGTTTGTTTGTAAAGATTTTATATTTATTTTTAGAGAGAGAAAGAAAGAGAGGGAGAGAAACACTGATTTGAGAAATATCTATCAGTTGCCTCTTCTACACACCCAAACTGGGGACCGACCAAACCCACTGCAACCCAGGCACGTGCCCTGAACGGGAGTCAGACTGGTGCCCCTTCACTTTGCAGGACGATGCCCAATCAACAGAGCCTCATGGGTCAGGGCTCATGTTTTCTTCTCTAAGAAAATTATTTAATTCTTATGAAAAAATGCATATATTTCAATTTTTATTATTGGGATCATCATTTGCACTTTATATTTAAAGTCTTCTGATACATGAAACAAGAAAACAAAGATAAAAATATACAGATAAGCAAAACCACCCAATAACCCTACCATCCAAGTGTAATCACTGTTAACGTGTTAGCTATACACCCTTCCAGAGTTTTCTCAATTTTTAAATCACTGACAGAAATAATAATGCTCTTAAATTTGTTTATTTGTAAGTCAAAAGTACATGGGCTCTCTTCATTCTAAAAGTATACCTGTTTTTTTTCTTTACTACTCCACATATTATTAAAAACTATTTTTTTAAAAAAAAATTGCCTTCCAGAAGCTCATAGTTAAGTGAAGGGAGCAAATAACTGAAGTTGAGCAAATAACTTATCTTTCATAGTCTACTGTAGGAGCCAGAAAATTGAGCTCAGAGGGATGGGGGGTGGGGTGAGGAGGAGCTTTAGAGAAGAGGTGATGTTTGAGTCTTGGAATAAGGAACAGAGAGATTGTCCTTCAGGCAAGGCAGAGGAGGCCACTCCTGGGAGGGAATGTGTGCAAAGGCTGGGAGAGAATGTAAACTAGGGAGCCACAGTAGGTCAATATGGTGCATAATGATGAACAATAGGCCTTGAATAAGGTCTGGATGCTCAGATGAGAGTCCATGCTTTATCTGACAGCTCATGGGAATCCATTTAAGAAGTGTGTGAGTGTGAGTGTTGTGTGTGTGTGTGTATGTGTTTGGTATGTTTGGGTATTGTAAGAAGTACAAAAATGGTGTCTCAGTTTGGTTCCTAAAGATACAGCCTAACCCAGGGATTCTTGGGAATCAGGGAAGAATGATAAAGTGAGGGAAAAAGCCTAGGGGTAGCTGTGGACTGACAAGATACTGGTGTCTATCTGATCCCAGGGAGAAGCTCTGGAGCACAAAGGGCACCACAGAATTAGTTCCACCCTGAGGCAAGGGCCTGGCCTTTAGGCCCTGTCAGTCACTGGACATGGGTCAGGTGGAGGTAGGGGTGGTGAGGGGAGGTGGTGGAGCCTCCTGGGCTAGAGTTGGACAAGAGCAATTCTCAGAAGAAAGGGGCATTAGTCAGCACTCAATGCAGCTAGTAGATGAGTACATAAGCAGGTAAGTTGGAGCAGAAAATCAATTACAACACTACAGAGATCTTTAACATAACTGCACATGTGGATTCCCAATACACATTCCTGGCCCCCTTTTTTGAAAGTCTGGAACTATGATCTGTCTGTGTCTTTCCGATTGGGAGTTGATTGGGGTCTCGACAATCAACTGACTTTTATATTGATAGAATGATTCTTCCTGACCCAACATAGTGTTATCTTCTTTCCAGTAGGTCACAAGGGAGAATGTGCTATCTACAAGGTGATACTTAGAATTGAAAAAATTGCATTTCAACATGTAGGATGATAAATAGCAGTGGAGGAGTAAAGATTTCCATAAGGCAGCAGCACATGGCTTCTCAAAGAAATATAAGGATAATTGTCAAATGAATGGCTGTGACTTCAGTTAGACTATATCCACTTCTTTGCTTATTTAGAACACCCTCCCGCTGACATCATCTCAAAATTCTTGAAGAATATCATCAGCTTCACCTGCATTAGCTTACCTGTGGAGCATATGGAATATGGGCATGAAAGCAATGATGGCTGTCTCTCAACATGAGGTGCTCATTATTCATTCATTCCTTCATTTAACAAATACTGTGTGGCATGCAGTATTCCAGGTGATTGGAATATTACAGTGAATAGCAGGAAATCCCTGAGTTTTGGGATCTTCCACTTTAGATGAGGGTCTTAAAGGAAAAATTCATTCATGACACTTGTTGAAGATGGTAAGGCATACTTTATTCATTTGGGAGGCGGGGCTATTTCAAGGTGATTATGTAATAGAGGAGAGAGATTGGATTCAACTTCAGCTCCAACAAAGATGAACAAGGATTTATATCCAAGAAGCAGGGTGGCGATCAGTGGATGGGAAATTACTAAGAAGAAAAGTTAAGGGGATTCTTGCTAGACCAATTCAACAGAATACTTGCTGAAGGCAGGCCAAGGTGATTAAAATATTGGGAGAAAGTGATTTTTACTAAACTGAGTTAGTAGGAAGAATTTGCTTAAACTGTATTCTACAAGCAGAGAGAAAGAAGTCCAAGGTTTGGTCTAGTCAAGCAGAGAGCTCAGAGGAGGCTGATTAAAGTTAGGTCAGGTAGAGAGGCTTCATCAAGGGGAGGCAGAGCAGACAGACTATAAATAAATAATTAGGGAACATGGATGTCAGCTTGTTATAAGTCCTATAGTAGGAAATAAAACAGGATTAAGTAGATAGGGAGTGCTGGCACGTGGAGGAGTGGATGTGGGTTCCTACTTTATTTGGAGTGATTACAGAAGGCATCACTTATAATGTGGTTTGGAGAACACAGGAGACTAGCAATGTTCAAGTAAGTGTGTAGCAGTCAGAAGGAACCGCTGTGCAAGGGCCGTAAGGTTGAAGTGCATTGAGCATATTTGAGGAACCTCAAATAGAGTACAAAAGGCAGAGTGACAGAAGAAGAGATCGAAGAGGTGGAGGTGGGGTGGGATGGGTGTCATGTGGGTCCCTGGAGGAAATTGTAGGGCTTTTGTCTTTTACTCTAAATGATATGGGAAGCCTTTGTAGTGTCATGAGCAGAGGAGTGATACAGTCTGGCTTATGAGTCAACCTAATCGGGTGATGTATTCAGGACTGGCTACATAATTTAGAGGACCCAGTGCGAAATGAAACTGCATGACCATTTGTTCAAAAATTATGGAGAATTTCAATATGGTGACAGCAGAACATAAAACTGAGCATTGGTCCTTTCTGACTATAGGGGCCTGTGTTCCTGCACACATCACATAGCTACAATGCTGGCCCTGGGCATGTTGAGTACAGACACCCAGGAGTGAAGGGAAGAGGCAGTGAGACCTGTAAGGAGGCAATGCAATAGTCCAGAGTAGAGGGAATGGTGGATTAGGCTAAAGATGTAGCTGTGGACATGGTGAGGAGGATGCAGACACTGTTTTTTTTTTTTTTTTTTTTAAGGTAAAGCTGCCAGGGTCTGCTAATGGATTGACTGGAATTTATTGAGGTAGGAAAGAGGAGAAATAGTTTTTTTTTGTAAATCAGTGGTTCATATTTGGGCTTCAAGATGTCATTAGAAATCAAGTAAAGATCACATGTAGGTAGATGTGATCTGGGATTGAGATCAAGTCTGGAATTGAGGGAAGAGATCCAGACTTTGGGCCCAAATTTGGGACTGTCATCTCCATAAGAAGGCATATAAGATAAGATAAAGAGTGGATGTATAGAAAAGAAGGACAAGAATTGAGATGTAAAACATTCTGCTATTTAGAGATCAGGGACATCAGGAAGAAAAATGAGAACTACAGCAATGAATGAAAAAATGGTGATACAGAAGTCAAGCGAGAAAAATGTGTCCAGAAAAATGTGTAAATAGTATCAAATGACACAAATAAGTTGAGTACTGAGCGGTGACATTGAATTTAGGTAAATGGAGGTTGTCAGTGTGCTTGGTAGGAACTATTTTGGTTGAATGGTGAAGATGGAAACTTGTCTATTCTCCACATCCTTACCAGTACTTGTTGTTTGTTGGTTCATTGATGATAGCCATTCTGACATGTGTGAGGTGATATCTCCTTGTGGTTTTAATCTGATGATTAGTAACTGAGCATTGTTTTTCATGTCTGTTGTCCATCTGTTTGTCTTCTTTGGAGAAGTGTCTATTCAGGTCCTTTGCCCATTTTTTAAAATTGGATTATTTGTCTACCTGGTGTTAAGTTGTAGAAGAGATTAGCCAAAGAACATATATGCATATATGCAAAGCTCATCGACACAGACAACAATGTAGTGAAGGCCGGGAGGGAGGGGCTTGGTAGAGGGGAGCCAAGGGGGGAATGAGGAACATCTGTAATAATGTCAACAATAAAATTTTTTTAATGGTGGAAATTTCTCTAGAGTGGAAACAGTTTAGAATAAAGGAGAGAAACAACTCTTTTAAAAGTTTTTTTTTTTTTAAGAGAAAGTAGGAATGAATGGTGACTGGAGGAAAATGTGGGGTCAAGCAATTGTTTGGGAGAAGTAGAAGCATATTGTTATTGGAGGGAATTATCTGGTGGAGAGGAAACATTTAATGATAGATGAGCAAGTGGGGACCATTGCTAGAGTAAGGCCCCTGAGTAGATGAGAAGCAGTGGGGTCCAGGGCCCAAAGGGAGGGACTGGCTTTGGATCAAAGCACAAACAGTTTATTTATATTAATGAGAGGGAGAACAGAAATATGAGTCCAGATCAAAAAAGATGGGTAGATGTTAGGTTGGGAGGATATAGAAATTCTGTTCTGATTAATTCTGTGTTTTTTCAGCAACATGGAAGTAGGTTCATCAACAGAAATTGAGATTCATCAACAGGATAAAAAACTTGGTGTTGAATTTCAGTCTAGTTTCAATCAGAATGTAGGCTAGTCGCAAGCAAAAAGCCATATCAGTCCAAATGGGCTGAATCTGAGGTTTGAAGAGAGAGGTTGGTGTGGACTGAATTGGGTGCCCCCCGGTCCAGTTTTGTATGTTGAAGTCCTAAAACGTCCCACGTGATGGCATTTGGAGAAAGAGCCTTTGGGGGGTAATTAGATTTAAGTGAGGGCATGATGGTGTGGCCCTCATGCTGGGATTAGTGCTCTTACAAGAAGAGACACAAGAGAATTTACTCTCTCTTTCTCTCCTCGAACTGAGGACACAGGGGAAGGTGGCCATCTGCAAGCTAGGATGAGAGCTCTCACCAGAACCTGACCGCTGTAGGCAACCCAATCTTGGACTTCCCAGCCTTCAGAACTGTGAGAAATAAGTTTCTGTTGTTTAAGCAACCAAGTCTATAGTATTTACTATGTCACCCCAAACAAACTGAGGCAGAAATAGAGATATGAAGTAGTTGTCTAGTTCAGGGAAAAAGAAACAGGGATGTGTTAAAATTAGAATTGCTAGTGAGCACTAAGGGCCAATTTGAGATTAGAATCGATAGCTTTAGAGTGAGGCTTGTCAGCCTAAGAATGTTTTTCCCAAGTTACCTTTCTCTGTGCAGGTACAGAGTCACAGATAGTCATTGTTTACTGCTCATATAGAAAGAGTTGATGAGAACAAGACAACTAAGCCGTTGTGACATGTCTAGTCACGCTGGAGAAATATAGGTAGTTAGAATAAACAACGAAGAGGCCATGAACCACAGCCCCAAACTCGATAGCAGAGCAGCATCTGTGGTTTAATGAAAACAACAAATAGGCTTGATCAGCAGACTTTAAGACAAGGAGCTTCAATGTCAGATGCCCTGAATTCAGAGAAGCATGGATAATGGATTGCTCGCTCAATTTTCATCTCCTGTTTGGCATATGCTCTAGACTCAATCACAAATATGTCTAAGACGGAGTCATAAACAGTGTCAAGTGCTGGGAATCTCTAACCACTAACATTAATCTAAAGGTGAATCTTCATAAATACAGTCAATCCTCATTATTCACACATTCAATATTTGTGAATTTACTTGCTCACTGAAATTTGTTTGTAATGCCAAAATTGATACTGTGCTGTTTTGTGATCATTCATGGACATGAACAGAATGATGAAAATGCGAGTCCTCTGACATTCATCTTCCAGCAGAGGTCAATCAAGGTGATGATCTGCCTTCTTGTTTTACCACTTATATTGTAAACAAGGCTATGTTTTTGGTGGTTTTGTACTTTTTGTTGGTGATTTTACTGTTTAATATGGCTCACAAGAATAACAGTGTTCCTCTTGGCTAGGATGTACCTTATGGAGAAAGTATGTGTATTACACAAGCATTGTTCAGTTGTGAGTTACAGTGCAGTTGGCCATGGGTTCAATGTTAATGAATCAATAATATATGTTAAATAACATGCCTTTAAGCAAACAAACAAACAAACAAACACCACATAAAACAAGGTTATTTATTGATCAGCTATGATGAAAAGTTCATGACCAGAGATTTGCAGGAACTTAACCCTTTGGAGCAAAGGTTCAGCATTTGCTAATTCAGTGTTCACAGAGACTTTATAGAACATAACTATCACAGATAATGAGAATTGATTGTACTTCAGTTATTCATAGTAAAATTTTCAGAAACACTGAGCTTTGGTCTGTCCCATCTCCGCTGCCCACCCACTGGGACTCACTCCATCATCTTTTCCTGCCCTTTGGTCTTGTGGGTTTTGTGTGCCCACTCCTGTAGTTACCTTCGCACCCCAGCAGGTCTCTTCCTCCTTCTGTAAACACTGAACATTCGTCATTGCCATCTTGCTCTGGAGCCCTCACTAAAGTTTTATGACTCTACTCCCCGACCAATAACCTTTTTAAAATAAGCCATGAGTGACCCATCTCTTCTGTGTTCTTGTCCTCAGGATTGTCTTGGCTGCTCCCCCACCCAGCCCTCACCCAGTGCCTGTAGAATCCGTTTACCTCCTTTGATGACTTTTGTATGTGTCAACTTGGCTAGGATAAAAAACTGTCTCCAGAATTCTCTTTCTAGTATGTTTCTGGTTGGAAAGTGGAAGAACTGCAATTTTGTAGCTCACACATATTTTATTCCACTTATTCATTGAACCAATAATCTAGGTTCTGCTCTGAAGTGACTGTGCAGATTCAAGTCCCTAATCAGTTGACTTTAAGTTCATCGAAATGAGAACTATTCTAAGTGCACCTATCTTAATCTGTTGGAGGGTCTTTAAAAGAAGGCTTGGGGCCCTGGCTGGGTGGCTTGATTGGTTGGAGTGTTGTCTTGTGCACCAAGGGGTTGTGGGTTTTGATTCCTGGTCAGGGCACCTACCTAGTCTACGGGTTCAATCCCCACTTGGGCAGGAGTGGAAGGTTGATGTTTCTCTTATGTCAATGTCTTTCTCTCTCTTCTTCTCTCTCAAAAATCAATAAACATATCCTCGGGTGAGAATTAAAAATAAGAAAAACAAAAAAGAAGTCTTAGGACTTCTCTGAGGGAGAAACTAGCAGGTGCTGGGTCTGTAATTGTTCTCCCTTCCCCCTGAATCTTCCTTCTAAGGATACAAGCATTGAACGGTCCCTGAGAGCTCCAGCCCTGCTCAGGATCTTCCTTTCCTTCCTGCTCTACTGATTTCAACTTGCTTAGCCAGTCCCCATAATTGCATAAGGTAATTCCTTGTTTAAAAAAAATCTCTTAACATGTATGTATATATCTGCCCCTGCTTCTGCTCTTCTAGTTGAACTCTGGCTAATATACTCCCCACATTGTAAACTGCGCCTCCTTCCCATCCTGTCTTCCTCTGTAAATGTTTCACCTTTCCAATATAGTACAGGATAAATATTCAAATCCTGGTTCTGCTGCATTCAAATGTACAGGTTTAGAAAAGTTATGGAACTTCCTGAGTCTCAATTCTTTTTGTGTAAAATGGGAATGTTAATAGTATATAATTTATAGAATTATGACTATAAAATTAGTTAATGTGTATAAAGCACTTAAAATGCTGCCTAGCATATTGAAAGACATAGGTAAATGTAATTGCTATAATTATTATCTAGAGAATTCTATGTATTTATTTCACATCCCCAGCACTGTGGAGCACACAAAGAAAGCAGATGACATTCTTTCTCCTTAGGATTTTGTAATGTGGTTGGGAAGAGAAGACAAACATGTGGAGGTTTCTTTTCTGAGTCAAAATTAAAACCAGTAGATGTAATAGACTAGATTTTATTTATAGGAGCAATGGACACATTATGTGAGATGTGTAGTCCTCTCCAAAAAGGCAGATACTTAACCCTTTGCTTTTCTCTCTCACCTCTCTTTCTTAATTTTTCCCAGAAGAAGGGTTATTAACTGTGTACTTAGATTCAAGGACTCTAACTGGGTTGCGTGCATTGGTAAACAGTGGTCAGTGTGCATTTCAAGGTTCCACGCATGTGCTCTCCCTATTCTGCTCCTGCTTCCAAAGTAATAAGTGGACTATTGCAACGAGCCCTGTTTGCACACTTGTGTCAGCTTCTTTTTCCCATAGGTGACTCCAAAATGACAAGCTCTGTTCACATGAACTCTTCTTTTGTATACAGTTTAGGCAGTTCACTTTTTAAGTCTGTGTCCTATGTGGTTTTCAAGACAATGGTTATAACATGATATTTAGGTTTGGAGGTTAAGGACATAGGGAGGCAAGCCCAGACAGCCAGAACTCTCTGCACTGGGGTCTTAGCAGCAAGTCTTGCTAACAAGAAATAGATGATTTGTTTTGTTTGGCTCTGTCTCTTGGGTGTATACATCTCTTAGGGATTCACAGGGTGGGGAAAGGGCATTGACCAACTCTTTCCACCCTTCCAAGCGTTAGAGACATATACATAGGATAAAGGCTGACAACAATATGTAGAGTGTCATTGTTACTTGTGGGTTTTGGTCCCTTTGGGGAAAATTTAAGTATGAGGAGCCATGGAGCTTCCTTGTGCAAATTATTGGCCTCAATGGCCTTATTTCCTCACATTTAAAACCAAACTTCCAGGTTCAACACTTTAAAGAAGTAAAATGTCACACATGCCAGTCCAGGTGACTTTGGCCCCTTCTCTATCTACACTGTGTGTAGATGACTGTGATGGTTAATTTTACATGTCAGCCTGACTAGTCTGAGACATGTCCAGGCATCTGATAAAACATTATTCTGGGTGTGTGTTTGAGGGTGTTCCTGGACGAGATTTGCATCTGAATCTGTAGACTGAGTGCAGAATACCACCCTTGCCAGTGTGGGCACACATTATCCAATCCACTGAGGGCCTGAATGCAACAGAAAGGTGGAGGAAGGATGAATTTGTTGTCTACTTTAGCTGAAACCCTCTTCTCTTACCCTTGGACGTTGGTATTCTGGGTTCTTGGACTTTTAGACTCAGACTGGGACTTTGAGTGTTAGCAGCCCCCAAACCTCCAATTCTCATGGGCTAAATTACATCACCAGCTTCCCTTGTTCTCCAGCTTACAGTGGCTGATCATGGGATTTCTTGGCCTACATACCCACGTGAGCCAATTCCTACAACAATACATCTCCTCTTAGATTTATTTTATTGGTTCTGTTTCTCTGGAGAACTAATATAATGGCCTAGTACATTGTATGAAGCAATGCTCAATGGGAGGATTTTCTCTCATTTCTGTCTTTTAGGGTGTTGTAGATTAAATTGAATTGTGTCTTCCAAATGATAGATTGACGTCTTATCTTCTGGTACCTGTGGCTGTGACCTTATTTGGAAACAGTGTCTTTGTAGATACAATCATTAAGGTCAGTTCATATTGGACGAAGGTGGGCCCTCATCCCAGTGATAGGTGTTCTTTTAATGAGAGGAAGATTTGGAGACACAGACACACTGGGAAGAAGGCAGACACAGGCAGAGACTGGAGTTATGATCCCAGAAGCCCAGGAACACCAAGAATTGCCAGCAACCACAGGAAGCTGGAAGAAGCAAGGAAGGATTCTTTCCTAGAGCCTTCAGAAGGAGCATGGCCCTGCAGACACCTTGATTTTGGACTTCTACCCTCCAGAATTGTGAGAGAATCAATTTTCGTTGTTTTAAGCCACCCAGTTTGTGTTACTTTGTTATGGTAGTCCTAGGGAGCTAATACACAAGTCACCCCCGAGGGGTACTATAGTGCAGCAGCAGTCTATTTTCAGCTTGTATGCATCTATCATCCAAACTCAGCTATTTTTCTCCTTTAGTGCTGGTCATAAAGGACTCCCACCACCCTAGTGTGACATAGGCATGAGCTGGGAAAGAGTTGCCAATGCAATAATAGTAAATGATGTGGAGGTCTGGGCCACCTGTTGGTATATTTTTAATGCCCTCTGGCATGCTCCTAACTGACCTTAACTGATCCAATTTTCATCATACAGTGGGCTGTAGCTGGGTTGCCTGACCTTATGACTTGATGAATCTGACAGAAATCAACTCATGATGGGGCAGCTCTCACCATGTGGTCACTTGACATCATATAGTCATATGTATTTTCACTACCAGGGCCCAATAGCACACCAGAAGCTTTTTCTCAAATGATGTATACTTGTTTGCTGCAGATGGCATGGACTTGCTCTAAATGTTAGGGTGTTTATGTTGTGATTTTTTGATGTGGACTCTGGCCAGCGGGGTCCGTGTGTTGTGGCTGTGACAAACAAATTCACATGGGCTACAGAAGTCCTGTGGAGAAAAGGGACAGCATGGCCACTCTCTGAGTGAGAGAGGGCCCTGACCCTTGCCTGGACAGGCTTTATTGTTTTTCTGGGTGCATTACATCGAGGATGGTCCTCATTTACTATGCACAGGTTTGCTTTAGGTGATTACCTTTTATAGATAACAAAGGAGAGGGTGTTGCTAATTACTACAAAAAAAAAGAATGTTTGCAAATGCAAGGGGAAAAGTGGTTGAACTGGTTACACTCCATCCTTGGGAGGTTTAGCACAGACTTTAGGAAGTTACTTTCAAGTACTGGGTGGGTACTTGAAAGATATGAAGTAAACATTTGCTGCCTTAATTCAGGGTGAGGGAGTTTTAGCAAAAAAGCAAGCCTCAAAGCAGTCTACGTACAATGCAGGCCTGATTCCCCACAGGAAAACCGATCCATGGGCTTGGGTCCTGTGTGCTGACTCGCTCCCCACTGGTTTTCGAAATCAGAGGCTGGGCTATATTCACCATTGCCATGAGGATTAGTTCACTATAATTTTTCTATCATGACTTCCATAAATTTCACGTGTTGTCTTTTTCCATCACAGATAAATTTAGTAACCTGGGATCTGCTGGGTCATGTGGCCCAAGCATCAGGACTGATTGCACCATGGTCTGGACAACCTGCAGGCACTTTCCTGCTGTAGGCTCCACTGAGAGCTGGAAGCTTTCCTTATAGTGCAGTGACCAAGTTGGAGTGCTATTCTTAACTATGGAAGATGCTGCCTCCAGAATTCAGAGGGCTAGCAAGCTTTACACTTCTTTCTTACTGTGGGTAGGAGTAAGATGCAATAATTTGTCCTTTACTTTCAAATGGATGTTCTTTAATGCCTCAGACCACTTGTATCTTAAAAGCTTCACTGATGTGAAAGGATGGCTATTGTGCACATTTGCTGTGCTGTTGCTGGGTCCTTCGTCATAGGGACCCAGACTATCTTTTAATCAAGGAGTTTTAGATCTGAGAATTGGCTCAAGTTTGGAAATGAGGTAAAGGGTTATTAATTTTCATTGGTATAATTTGTCCCATCTTTCTGCTGACCCACTATTAATCACTTTTTAAAAAAGATTTTATTTATTTATCTTTAGAGAGGAAGGGAAGGGAAGGAGAGAGGGAGAGAAACGTCAATGTGTGGTTGCCTCTCATGCACCCCCTGCTGGGAACTGGCCTGCAACCCAGGCATGTGCCCTGACTAGGAATCCAACTGAGACCCTCTGGTTCTCAGGCCCTTGCTCAATCCACTGAGCTACACCAGAGAGGGTTAATCACTTTTTATTATAAATACTTAGCAATGTTCTTATTGATTGTCCATTTGTCTTATACCTGTGAATAAAATGTTTTATAAGCCATCTCCATAGAACCTTACAAGTCAGGCCCTCCTAGCTGTTACTCCAACCTTGCTGTTCGTTATGGCAGTTGTTCCCTCCTTGCTTCTATTGGTAAAGTGCCACCATCTGGCCCATGCCATTCCAAGATCTATTCCATGACCCTGTCATCATCACTGACACTAAGGGTTTGGCTGTGTAATAGCATGCCCTCCTGTTAGTCATGGCCCAAGGAGACCGAGCTTTCAGAGATGCTGGTGCCCTTCTCACCAGCACATTTCTTATTTTTATTTTTTCGCAAATGGGATATTCTCTGGGTCCTCCCCTAGAATAGAGTTGCTGGCCCTAAGAAGTATCCATTCTTGCATGCTCTGTTCTCTGAGCCTTTTGATTTATCCATCCACTGTCTGCCCCAACAGATCTAGCATGTATACATGATGTATACATGTATGGGCCATAATTTTCTTTCAGCTGCCAAAAACCTCCCCAGCAAAGGTTAGTAACACCGTCTATGATCTTTGCTAGGGTGTAAAATTCAGTGTTGCAGGAGAGTCTTCTTGAACCATTAAATTCTCCCTTATCTATCTTTTGTATATATATAATTGAGAAATCTCATTTCCTTATCCCTTATGTACTCTTCTGGCTCGCACTCTTTCAGCAGGTAATCCCTTTCTGTCTCTTAGCAGGCCCACCAGTTTCTCCAGTAGGAGTGATGCTGAGATTTGACCTTAACTAGGGTTTTTTGCTAGAGTTTTTTTATAGGTAGGGATAGATACTGAGAAGTAATGTGTTGTCTTTCAAGCAAAGATCTCTCCATCATCTGTAAGCAAGGAGGCAAGGTAGCCTTTAGTGTGAACAGGAGAGACACCAACTGGCCCTTAGGGCTCATCTAGATTTGGGTTTCAAAGTTCTTAATTGTATAGACCCACCAGTTATCCTCATCCTTGGTCCTATTTAACTGAAGTCTTTTTTCTGGTGTAGTATTGCTGCTAGGGTTAGAGTTCAACTTCTCTGAAGCTTCACTACTCTTATAATTACATTATTAGTCTGACCTTAGCTTTTCCCCACCTTTCAGTGGGTGATCCAGGTCAAAGATTGCACTTCGAGTCTCCTTCTCAGGATGATTTCTGGTGCCCACCATCTTAGGTTGAGTTTGCTGGAAACGGATCTGAGATGAAGATTTGGGTGTAGGATGTTTATTGGTGACTTCCCTCAGGAACAATACCTGTAAGGAAGTACAGGAAGCAGAACTAGACAGAGAGAGAAATTCTACTGTGATGAAATTATAGCAGAAGTTTCAGATGATGACCCTTTGGGGATCACTGGAGCTGAGACAGCTCTTCAGAGTTATCTACAAGTTGACACAAGAGCTCTTACACTTTGTATTAACCAGACACAGGACATAGGCTGCCCTGGGGCAGTGATTGTAACTTTGGATGAGATGGGTCCCTTTGATAGAGAGCAATTTCAGGAAAGAGATGTGGCTATAAGATATCAGTAGCTAACACTTCAGTGCTTTGGCTCTGATAAGAGCATCTAAACAGCATACATTATCATCCAATATAATACATAATACATTTCCACATTTATATAGCATTTATTTTAGGACAATAGTTAGAACATGAACTCAGGAGAAAAGGGAACTTGTCTTATACAATGCCATATCCTCAGAATTTAGAACAGCGTGGCTTAATATTTACCCAGTAAGTATTTGTTGACTAAATGATTGAACTAAATGAGTAATTAAAGCATATTTATAGGTGCCACATTTTGTAAACTGACAATCACTTGGCACATCACAGGGAATACAAACAAATGAAAACATAAATAGAAAAGCATGCTAAAGTACTTTTCTACTCTCACATCCAAGAACAAATTGCTAACATGACGTTTTTTTATTTTATGAAATAAAATCACTTCTGATGCGTTAAATGAGTTGAGGAATGGCATGGACAATTTACTTGTTTTAAACCATGACCTTCTACTCTGATGTGGATTCTTAGTGAAATAACTTGTCTGTAATACTAAAGAATGTTGAGAGAGAGATTACCGTTGAATCAGCTCTTGTGGTTGGATTGACTCACAAAGGCAAGTTGGGTTTTGTACCTAGATCTCATTAATATTCACTTTCAATTGCCTTCTGGCAGATATCTGGGGTTTTTTTTTTTTTTTTTTGGTTTAAACATAGATTTTTCAAACATTTTTATGATACTATAAACATATAGAATCTTCTGAAACAATTTTTTTCTAAACATATTCTACTAAATATTGGCACTGTCCCATATGGAATGAGAAAAACAAGTAAGTCTGAAGTGTCATCTTTCCCCCACTCTTTAAATATTTCTAATACAAAATGTTACAAAAACTCAACATTAGTAAAACATTTATTTTTCCCCATATTAATAACCACCATGTGAGAGTCCAGGTTTACAATTGGAAACAAATTGGAATTATGAAAAGCAAGGATCAGGAACAGCAACAATAAAGAGTTCAAAGGATGTGCTCCTCAGCAAAACAAGCATAAACTGGTAACAAATTAAAAAAAAAAATCAAGTATCTGTCTGGTTAATTGTGCTGAGGGCATGCAACAAAGGAAGAAACGTTTATTCAAGAAAACCTAGCCCTCGTTGGTGTAGCTCAGTGGATTGAGTGCCAGCCTGCAACCCAAGGGTAACTGGTTCATTTCCCAGTTAGGGCACAAGCCTGGGTTGTGGACCAGGTCACCAGTAGGGAGCACATAAAAGGCAATCACACATTGATGTTTCTTTCCCTCTTTCCCTTCCTTCCCCTTGCTCTAAAAATAAATAAATAAAATCTAAAAAAAATGAAAAAAAGGAAAATCTACTGTAACTCATTAAGGATAGCAAGGCTTGCGGCATTTGATCCATGACCCATTCTTCTCTCCCACCTACCGGCACACTTTGATTGGAACTCCATGCCATGCGGGTATGGCCATGAAGAGGGAAGTCCCTCTTTCCTAAGGTCCCAGTCAAGGGTTACAGTATCTCATAGGGAAGGACAGTCTGCCAGAATTTCTTATACCCTCTTACTCTGAGTTGCAGGGACTAAATTTTTGGAGTGTGGCTGAGAGGTCAGGAGTGCCCTTTTTCGATCTAGTCCCCACTCCTAGGGAGGATGTTCTACCAAGGCACAGCAGGCTGAGAATCCTGGGGCCTGGATTACTTTCACTCCAACTCACTACTCAGGTAGAATTCTATTCCAAGAGAGGCAAACTGAGAAGACCGGAGTCTGGAACTCCTGCCAAGGGCCCAGAGCACTGGTGCAGAGATTTGTTTTTCCCTAAGGAGGGAGGCAATCCATAAGAACAGACATTTACAAAGCTTTCTTTAAAACGGAAATGATTTTATTTGAAACACAGTGTGGGGAGTTCAAGCCTAAGGGTGCTCTGGAAAACCATGGAGATTTGCGTGGTAAACAATTAAGAGGTGGTTGGTACATCTGTAACAGCAACAGCCAAACCCAGAGTCCAGCTAGCCTACCAGAGGAAATCAGAGGAAGAGGTGGTTAAGAAGAGCCCTCCTGGGGCCGGAACAAAGCTCAAAAACTGCCCTCCACAAGTGTTCCTGAAAAGGGGCCCACATTCACTTAGATCAGACTGTAGAACAATGTATGCCCTGGGGCATTATTGAAAACAATAGCGCAATCAGTCAGTAAGTAATGAAGCAATCAGCCAGCAATTAATGGAGTCTTCAAACTTGGTGTGATGCCAAAGGAGGCAGGCTCTTAACTGAGAGATCAGAGACGGAAAAAGTCGAGGAAGCTCTGCTAAAACTGCCGTCATCTCAGGGTGACTGTGTGTGCCCAAAGCTGCTCCCTCCAAGGAGCGATATCAGAGGCTTCCCACAGCAGGGGAAATAGAATTCACTAACAGTCTCTGTCCAAGTCATTGAACAAATAAAGAAGCACACAAGAAAGACAACAACAATGAACAAGCTCCAGAGCGAGGGAGGGGAATCAATGTCCAGTGTTGCTACAACATATTACCTAAAACAACCAGTTTCAATAAAAAATATGAGACGTTCAAGGACTAAGAGTGTGTGTGACCTGTGCAAAGGAAGACAAAGCAGGCAACAGAAACTGCCTGTTACCCAAGGTAGTAATTTGAATCCATGTGAAAAAACAAGGAGCACTGGAAAAGGTAGTGATACAATTATAAGACAGTATAAATGCCTAATTCTTCTCCCATCTTCTCAGTTGACTTAAAAGCAATTATAAAAGAATGTATGTACATAATTGTATTGTTGAGCTGGTAACACAGAGAAATGCAATATATTTGCCAATAAACATATAGCACCAAGAAGGTAGGTGGGAGCAAGGCTGTACTGGAGTGAAAGCGAGATGCCAGATGGTAACTCAAATCCACAGGAACAAGTGAAGAGAGCCAGAAATGGTAAACAAGAAGGTTAATATAATAAATTCTATAAATATGTGCTTGCCTATCTTTTCTCAGCTTCTTTAATAGACATACAATTATATAAATATTATGACAATGTAATGTTGGATTCAGAACACATGTAATATGTACAACAATCATAGCACTTAAATTACTGTAAATCTAATAATACTAATTAGATAAAATATGAACTTATCAGAATTTAAGATATATATGAAAAGCCCTAGAACAACAACTAAGAAATAACTTTTAAAAAAGTAAAAAGGATAATTAAAGACAGCCGTATGAAGATGGAGGGAGAAATTTCAGTGATAAAGCTGTTGGTAGCAAAATGCCACCAACCAGAATGTTACCACACCTTGGTTCACCAACCTCAGTTCTGGCATTCCGGCAAAGAAAGAATTCAGAGCCAAGACTCAAATACAAGCTAAAGTTTATAGAGGCAGAAAGTCGTAGAGATAGAAGAAGTGAGCCAGCTGGGTGGGTGTGTTGGGCTCTGGGAACAAATTACAGAGGCAAAAGAAGAGCCCTTGGAACTTAGGAGAAAGAAAATAAGGATATATGTATCTGGAGGGAAGGAGAAGGGGTAAAGGCTCAGGTGTGTTCCAGAGAGAGCATGCTGGGGAAAGAAGGGGGTGGGCGGGGGGAGAGAGAGAGAGAGAGAGAGAGACAGACAGAGAGACAGAGAGACAGAGAGACAGAGAGAGAAAGGGAGAGGGAGAGGGAGAGGGAGAGAGAGAGACTGTGTCCTCCATCCTAAGAGGTTTTAAGGGCAGGGATTTTAGGGGCGGTCTTAGGGAGGATCTCAGTAGAACATTCATCAGCTTTTCAGGTGTGTCCTTTCACGGTTTTAGAGTCCACTAATTGGTCAGTGCCAGGGCTAGGGTGGGGTGGGGGTCATTAGTCATCACAGCTGGTCCTGATGTCAGCTGTGGCATTGCTCTGTCTGGCCTTGCTGCTTTTCTGAGTCTGGCTCTAGGGCTTAATGCTTAAGAGAGCAGTCATGCAAGTGCTTGTATGAGGCTATTTTTCAGCACACTTGTTCCTTCTCTAAGAGGGTCTACCACATGACAAGTGATATGAAAGGCAGGGTCTAAATTGCGTGACCAGCCATATGATAGAGGAGACTTACCCTGTGGGCAAGGTCTCATCCTACATTTGTCCCTTGCTAGCCACCCAGGGCTTTCCTTCCGGTGACCTTTAGTACCTGGCCTATCATTCCTACTCTGCTCAGGTCTAACTGCCTACTGCAAAGCTATAGGGTGAGGGATGCCAAGGACTGCTGGTAATCACAGAAACTAGGAAGGAGCAGGAATGGCCTTCCCTGGAGGCTTCAGAGGGAGCATGGCCTTGCTGTCACCTTGATCATGGACTTCTGCTTCCCAAACCAAGACAATACATTTGTTGTTTAAGCCATTCAATTTGTGAGAACTTTGTTATGGCAGCCCTTTCAAACGAATACACTTGTAATGCTATTTCCAAGTCATAACAACTATTCATTTTTGGGTTATCTCCTTCCAGTTTCATCTCTGTAAATCTATAAATACACAGTTTATATAAATGTAACTTCCATCCAGATATTAGAAGCAGGTTCCTTTTAATAAAATTATCCAAAACTTGGAAATAATGCAGAAAAATTACTGTGTGACCTTCCAAACTCGCATAAGAGACTGCCTAAAAAACCGGTCTGAGTCTTCTGCCACTCCAAGGGAAGGTAATTTTGACTGATTATTTACCATCGACCAAGGCCTAAATTCTATATGGTTACATGTTAACTCGATAAGGACAAATTACTTTTTTTCTCATACAGATTCAAATGGTTTTTGTCCTAGAGAAAAGATAATCCCTAAAGGTTACAGTTTTCATCACCTTACATTACCTGTATGTAAACTAGCAATCTTATTTCAACTTTCTTTCTTTTGGTAATCTCTTTTAATTTTTCATATTCTTCTTTGAAACAGCTTTACCATCCTGCTAATTCACTCGTTAAGGAGTTTGGAAAATCTTTGACACCTGTACACTATGTATTTGTATGAGAGTCATGGCTAGCTCTAACATGCCTAGATGAGCAGTTCCCAAACCTCCAGAGTTCAAAAGAAGAAAATTATTAAAATAACATCAAGTTGGGTGACTGAGACAGTGTTGCCAATTTTAATTTTCCAAATAATATCAATTAAAAAATCACAAACACAGAAAACTGTCAAATATTAATGCCAGCATTTCATAAAAGGCAGTGGAGGGCTTTCAAAAACCAAAAGAGTAAAACAAAATATAGTATAAACTATGTAACACTATGAAATTGCCCTGTTCTACTTATTTTTCTCATCGCATGGCTTATCTGGGAAACAAGCATTTTTAGAAAGTACCGCCTGCAGATGATGGGTCCCCTTCCTACTTGAGCAGCTTCTGTTATTCATGCATTTACGGTCTTTCTGTGTCCTAATGAGAACCTACTGTGTGACCCCGATTACATGGCAAGAGCACTAATTACATAACAAGGAAGCATATTCTATGTAAATACAAACATGGTTCCTGCAATTGGGAAAAATATATTCTAGTGGGTAATGATGCATTGAGTAATCACCCAAATAAATATATAATTAAAATTGTGCTAAATATTGTGAGGAAAGAGCATAAGTTTAATAGTGTGAATCGAGAAGCTGACATGCCAGTCACTTCGCAGTGAAAACTGTTTTCCTAATAGAAGGACCTAGCAAATTGTTCTGAGTTGCTTTTCCCAATAAAAGAAAGCCACTTTTTGCTTGTTAAAGTCAAATCTGTGGCCCTGGCTCAGTGGCTCTGTTGGTTGGGGCATGTCCCATACACCAAAAGGTTGCAGGTTCAGTCCCTGGTTGGGGTGCGCATGGAGGTGGGGCAACTGATCAGTGTTTATTTCTCACATCGATGTTTCACTCGCTCTCCCTTTCTCTCTCTCTATTTCTAAAAAAAAAAAAATCAATACAGATATCTTCTAGTGAGGATTAAATTTTTTTTAAATACGTGACTGTGCTTGGAAGTAGATCATCAAAAATAATAGACCTTGACTTGCATAGCAAACTGGGCTTAAAAGGAACCCTCAAAAAGAGCAGAGATTCCCCCACCTCTTCCTCCTCCTCTCCTCCTCCTGCATGCCTAGAAGAAAGGAGCTGGGCACTGAATGGTCTCTTCTGACTGGGCAACCCAGGTATGTATGTGCCCTGACCGGAGCTGAAACAACCTTCTGGTATACAGGGTGATGCTCCAACCAACCGAGCCACACTGGCCGTGGCGGTTCATCACATTTTTAGGGGCACAAAAGTGCTTTATTGCAGTTGATAATAATGTTATGTAGTTAATTGGTTCTAATTGGTTCTAATTGGGGCTCAGTGGCCCCAAAGACTCAGGCCCTGACCCAAGGCTGTGAAGTAGTCTTACAAGGAAGGAGGCATTATCATGTGCAAATATCCCTTATTACAAACTCCCTGGAGATAAATTTGGACTCAGTTGAGTAAGTGTGATCAGGTTAAGCTCCAGGAGAGTTTGTAAATACATAAGAAAGGAACACTAGCCGGCTAGACATGTTATGCTCTCCCACACTACATCATGGAAAGCTGATGCGTAAGACAAGAAACCAAAACACAGAAAAATTTAGGACCAGGGGACACTTGCTTTAACAGAGATGGGGGTGACTCTTAAAAGAGAAAGACACCATCAGGTGTTTGGACTAGCTTGATAAGAAATATCAATAGCTTCTCAAAATGGGAAAATTGTGGAAGACTACTTACAGGATTTTAGAGTCAACTAATTTGGGAGATTTCAAGCTTCGTCAGGATTGGGAAGAGTAATTGGATTGGTGGGCACAGCAAAATGAGGGTCTTGGAGAGGGTTTTGATAAGTAAAATTGCTAGTTTTGATAAGTCAATTGTTAGGTTGGTTTACAGGCTTATCTTGAGAGCGAGTAATCCCTGGAGCAAGCAAGTAGTTATTTTTGCTCTGCCCCCATATTTTTTAACACAGGGATGGCAAAGTATACCTGGGTGTAACACAGAGGTGGGGAATGATGTTGCTTTCAGTTGTCAGGGTTCCTTTTGGTTTGTCTTGAGCCCAGGCTGCAGGATGGAACACTACCATCCTGATCGAGGTCCACACCGCCGGTGTGCTGTGATCCTGTGAAAAGTTTCTCTGTTGATGGCAGGTTTTCCCGTTCATTTTGTTGGACGATCATGATAACTTAATGGAACAGCGCACAGAAGAATTTCAGATTCTGGAGGGCACATATTTGAGAGTCGCAGCGTGGGCAATTACTAAGAGAACAGTTATGATATGAGCTTGTAATACCTTCTAAAGTGGGAGCCAAAAAATGACCAAATTAAACTTGGAGAACTATTACCGTTCCCATTCTGCAAAGGCCACACAACCAGATATGGGAATATTAGCCAAATTACATAATTTTATGATTTTTATGTTCGCCTCCCAGATAATTTAAGTAATAATAGAGATCCAAAAGAGGTCTGTAGCAATGTACAGACAACATTCTGTCCCTACGTCCTAAGTCAGCACATGTTCCACCTTGAGAATCCTCGATTTTGAACCACTACCTGCCCATATTTATGAACCTCTTAGGGGAGGAGTTCTCCTGCTATACTCTGTAATATTGCTTGTAGAATTCTGCCTACTTTTCTAGCCTCATGTAAAATATGAAACAAAGAATAAAGCAGTCTAAAATATTCCTTCAGTGGTTATATTATTTTTTAAATTTTTAATCCTTACCTGAGAACATTTTTCTTTTCATTGTTTTCAAAAAAAAAGAGAGAGAGGAAGGGAGAGAGAGAAACATTGCTGCAAGAGAGAAGCATCAAGGGGTTGCCTCCCATATGTGCCCTGGCCAGGATCATAGCACCTGAACTTGGATGGAGGATCCAGGATCAAACCCACAAATGGGATGTGTGCCCTGACCTGGAATGAAACCCTCAACCTCTCTGTTACAGGATGACTCTCCAACCAACTATGCCATACAAACCAGGTTTTCAGTGGTTCTTTTAAACTTATTTATTTTATTTTTTTCAATGGTTATTTTATTAATTCTAGAGGGAGATAGAAAGAAGGCAGGAGAGGGCAGAGAGAGAGAGAGAGAAACATGGATTTGTTGTTCCAATTATTTACGCATTCATTTGTTGCTTCTTGTATGTGCCCTGCCCAGGGATCGAACCTGTAACCTTGGTGTATTGGGACAATGCTCTAACAACCTGAGCCACCTGGCCAGGGCCCAGTGGTTATTTTCAAGTGTAAATTGAAGCTCAATTTTTGTCCTTTTTGTATTAAATTATCTAAATGTCTATTTTTCTTAAAATGGAAATTGATGGGTCAGGATAGACCCAAGGTAATATTAAGAACTATCCTGATAGGGCAGTCATTAATTTACTGACATTAGCGATGCCTGTCCAGTTTACAGATTTCAGAATGCAGCCAACAGTCTTTTGTGCTTCAAATATTTATATATAGATGTTAAACAGAATAGACCTGGCACAAATTCCATTGCCTAGTGACAGGCCAATTCTATTTGACGTCCACATATGAGTGTTTCCACTAAAAGCAGATCATTGGGTGGCCCCTAACAACTAGTACTGGCTTTGATCACAGAAGACTTGACTGCAATCTGCAAATTGGACAGGGAGAGGGTTTAGCGCACTCATGCATCCTTCTTGCAAGGTCTATAGAAGTGACGCACTTTCTCAGTATACCCCATCTGTTCCCTAGCTTTTTCTATGCTTTATATTTGTGAAAGCTTGATTGCAAAAGCTAGCTCCTTTGTATATGTATTTGTTCTACAGAAAAAGGGGCACTCCTGTCTAGGTTTGACGTCTTAGAGACTTTAGATTTCTGGTCT